>NW_027619046.1:0-54425 GCF_964187855.1 Myxine glutinosa
TCTGGACAAGAGATGAGGTTAGATCTGGAGAAATAAAACAGAGAGGATTATAATGTACGAGGTGTGTGGAATCCAGCTGTGAACACGCGAGCCGAGACATGCAGGCAGGTTGCCGGGGCAACGGAGTAGCTGCCTCGCGGGGAACAGCGAGGTGGGACAGAATCGAGACAGGAATGCGGACCGTGCTGTGCACAAGCAGGGGACGCATTCGTGTGTGTGAACAATGCGAGTGATGAGGTAGCTTGAAGTGATGTGTTGGAGTGAGCACATGTATGTTGTGTGCTGAGTGGAAGCAGTGCTGCATTGTCGAGCATGCTTCCAAGGAAGACTTTGGGATGCTAGAGTTGGAAACGTTTTGTTTTGTATCTCAAGGGAGATATTGGTTATTTCTTATATGTGGAAATAGGAAATGTTTATGTGATTTTTGGAGAAGGATAAATTAAACTGGAATCAGAAAAGCGCAGGTACCAGATAGGAGAAAGGCAGGAGAAGTGCTGAGACTTCAAAAGCACAGGAAGAAAGAAATCCAGGTAGAAACCAAGGGATGGATCGGCTCACAGCAAGGAGCCAGGTAAGTTCACAGGTAGGTAGGATTGGAGTGTGCATGAGTGTGCATGAATTTATACTGTATTGTATGGAGAATAAAGGGTCAGTCACATGGTATGTGTGTATAAGGGAATGAATGATCTGTCATTGCAGCGTGTATTTGTGTTTATTGTGTGTGTGTCATTGATGTGTGTCATTGATTGACAAGGGGTTCCCCAAATTGCCTGCGGGCGTTGGGCAATCCGGATGAGTACATTTAGGAAGAAATAAGAGGTATCAGTTTAGATTTTGAGATGCCATGTGGGACTCAGTCTGCTGGGGAAAATTGGCAGGGAATAATGAGTATGTTATGGAGAGCATGTGTAGACAGGGCTTTAAAACAAGTGTTCAATTACATCCCCACATTAATGGCTCTCCAGATGTAGCAAGGGAGAATGGGAGTAAAAGTCAAAAATGATAGGCTGTCAACCGACTAGGTGTTTATTCAACGGCATGGCCGGGGCTTGTATTTGGCCGACTTGGGATGGCAGAATGCGTTGAATGAAGGCAAGAATGACATGTGATGCTGGCGTGAGTCCAATCGGAAGGATGGATGGTTATGATTTCACCCGGTCTGTTTATCTGTCTGTCTGTCCGGACACGGAGCTCTTGGGAGAGCCAGGAAGGGTTGGGGTGACCAAGATGAATGTGGACAATATATTAATTGTTTGCCATTGTGAAATTTTGCCCTCGATTTGAGACGAAGACATATGGCATTTGCTGTCGGGCTCAGGTTGGCTGGTTTCCTCAGCTCTGGAGGATCAGAGCGGGTGGATATTTTAAGTTGATACTCCTATGACAAATGTTGATACTCCTATGTGATGCGGGGTATGTGTGTGGTGATGGTGTCTGGGGCCTCGGGGTTTGCCCCTGCCTATTTGCCGGTCTGTCTGTCTGTTACATTTGACCCTCAGAAGAGGTTTCGTGAAAGGGGTTACACTTGATGGGCCAACTTATGGACAGGAACATGGAATTTGTACAGAATGCAGGCGATAACCCACCTGTGTCTATCTCTGTGTGTGTGTGTCCGTATTTGTCTGGCTTTCTGGCTGTCCATGGAGTCATGTCTTTGAACACTGATTTTGAGGGAGTTGCGGGTGTGCCATGGAGTTCAGGTGCACCTGCGGTGGTTGGAAGGTGGTGGTGGAGCTGGTGCGAGGATGCACGCTTGGATTAAAACATGTATTTAATTATCTGAGGATGTGTGCCGAGGTACAGTGTGGATTAATTAAGGGAGAGGGCACTTTGACTTTGTACATCCGTGGACTTTGCCATGCGTGTGAAAGCGCAAGTCAATGATAATAATGTCTTGTCCAGCACAATATTTTCGCAACTATGGAATGTGCTCGAATTCCATGTTGGTGCAATGCGAGTGTGATTCCCGCCATGCATGCCGCGAGAGATACATTGTTTGTGATGGGACTGTGGCGAAAGGTTGGATAGCAATGTGTAGAATATAAGATGCGTTGGTACATTTGTGTTGATCGATGCGCCGAAAAAGAAGTTGGAGGCGCGTGATGGAGTTGCAGGTGCGGACCAAAGCGGTGTGTGTCTACTGGGGGTCGAATGTCACTCCCTCAGTGTCTGCAGACTTGTCGTTCGGCAGTGTCGAAAGACAGGTTCGATTGTCGGTCTGTCTGCTTGATTTTCGGGTCTCACTCTGAGTATATGGTATATACTCTGAGTATATTGTTACAGACGCGGCTTTTAGATGTTATATTGACCGAGCGGTGGTGTATTTAACCGCATCCGAACAGTTACTCCCCGATTAAAACCCGATTTCACCCGACGTTGACCAGATCGCCCCACAGATATTCAATCGGGAAACCTCTAATGCGACCGAAAGAGAATGAAAAAGAAGAAGAAGAAGAATACGGCGGAAGAACAGATTTTATTATACACACACAAGCAATGGATGGAAGAAGCAGTAACACAGCGAATCCTTAAATTACACTATTCATTTTTACTTAGCCCCAAGACAAACGAACAGGACAGGACGTTCACACTTACACAGGGGATAATTGCAGGCAGGTAAGGCTTGAGATGGATCGCTTGGTCGGGAGCGCGCAGTTCGCAATCCCTCGCGGTTTTGGCGGGAAACCCTCCGTCGGGTATCCACCGCGGTAGACGTCCCGCGCTGGTTCGGCACACCTGCTCCCCTTCTTGGGGCGGGGCCGTCTCCCTCCTTTCAGCGCGTCTCTCCAAAGCTGGTCTCCTTGCCGAGTACCTCTCCTCGTTGGCTTGGAGCGTTTCGCATCTCACCGCCTCTCTTTGGTGCAGCCTCGTTGCTCCTCTCCAGCTCATCCCTCGTCGTATTTCCTCCATCTGGTTCCCCATCTGTTCGATTTCCCGGGCGGATTGTTCCCCTATTTCCCGCAATTTGTCCTCCATCCTATTTTCTAACCCCATTAACCCATTTTTCACCCCCTCTAACTGATTCTCCTGGGCAGCCATTCTGTTTTCCACCCCCGTTAACCCATTTTTTACCTCTTTTATCCCGTTGTCTAACCCCTCAAAATTATTGTCTAACTTCCCAAATTTCTTGTCTAATCCCTCACCGGTACCCCTCACTTCGTCCCTCATTACCCACAATTGCTCACCCTGAGCATCCATCCGGTTCCCCATTACCCCCATTTGGTTTCCCATTCTATCCATTTTTGCATTCAGTTGGGTCAAGAATAATCTGAGGTCAAACCCGGTTTGCCCAGCGTCCCCAGCCGCCACCGCGGGCTCGCCCTCCGCGGCGCCGCTATTTTGGGACCCTTCAACCACGTGCGCGAGCGCGCCATTTTGCGCGCCTGATATTCCCGCAACCACATTGCCATTTTCCTCCTCCCTTTCCTCCACATACATTTCCCCGAGGTCCTGGGTCGATTCCACCCTGTCTATCTCTCCCACCGACATCCGATCGCCTTGATTGTCCATGGCGCGATCTCAAAATTCGGGTTTTGCTTTATAAAACAAAATAAATTTCGGCAGCTTGTAATTTTGAGCGCGTTAAGCGCGCTTCGGGTCCGATTTCGGGTCCGATCTCCCTCCTCGACACCAATTGTTACTCTAATGTATGTGGAGGAAAGGGAGGAGGAAAATGGCAATGTGGTTGCGGGAATATCAGGCGCGCAAAATGGCGCGCTCGCGCACGTGGTTGAAGGGTCCCAAAATAGCGGCGCCGCGGAGGGCGAGCCCGCGGTGGCGGCTGGGGACGCTGGGCAAACCGGGTTTGACCTCAGATTATTCTTGACCCAACTGAATGCAAAAATGGATAGGATGGGGGGCCAAATGGGGGTAATGGGAAACCAAATGGGGGTAATGGGGAACCGGATGGATGCTCAGGGTGAGCAATTGTGGGTAATGAGGGACGAAGTGAGGGGTACCGGTGAGGGATTAGACAAGAAATTTGGGAAGTTAGACAATAATTTTGAGGAGTTAGACAAGAAATTTGGGAAGTTAGACAATAATTTTGAGGGGTTAGACAACGGGATAAAAGAGGTAAAGAATGGGTTAACGGGGGTGGAAAACAGAATGGCTGCCCAGGAGAATCAGTTAGAGGGGGTAAAAAATGGGTTAATGGGGTTAGAAAATAGGATGGAGGACAAATTGCGGGAAATAGGGGAACAATCCGCCCGGGAAATCGAACAGATGGGGAACCAGATGGAGGAAATACGACACCAGATGAGCTGGAGAGGAGCAACGAGGCTGCACCAAAGAGAGGCGGTGAGATGCGAAACGCTCCAAGCCAACGAGGAGAGGTACTCGGCAAGGAGACCAGCTTTGGAGAGACGCGCTGAAAGGAGGGAGACGGCCCCGCCCCAAGAAGGGGAGCAGGTGTGCCGAACCAGCGCGGGACGTCTACCACGGTGGATACCCGACGGAGGGTTTCCCGCCAAAACCGCGAGGGATTGCGAACTGCGCGCTCCCGACCAAGCGATCCATCTCAAGCCTTACCTGCCTGCAATTATCCCCTGTGTAAGTGTGAACGTCCTGTCCTGTTCGTTTGTCTTGGGGCTAAGTAAAAATGAATAGTGTAAGTTAAGGATTCGCTGTGTTACTGCTTCTTCCATCCATTGCTTGTGTGTGTATAATAAAATCTGTTCTTCCGCCGTATTCTTCTTCTTCTTCTTTTTCATTCTCTTTCGGTCGCATTAGAGGTTTCCCGATTGAATATCTGTGGGGCGATCTGGTCAACGTCGGGTGAAATCGGGTTTTAATCGGGGAGTAACTGTTCGGATGCGGTTAAATACACCACCGCTCGGTCAATATAACATCTAAAAGCCGCGTCTGTAACAATATGGTCGTTTTCTGTTTTGTGCTTTAATGGTGGTTGATTTGACTTCCCTGAAAGGGGGACAATAAATATTTGGTGTTAGCTGTTGTCATTTCGGATGTTTGCAGTTGTAATGTGGAGCCAGTCTGTCTGTCCGACTGGGTGTGTCTGACTGCGTCTGCAAATATGGATCAAGGAGGAGCAGTGTCTGCGGTGTCAGTTATGGTGTCGAATGTCATTCACTGTGTCTGCTGACATGTCGTGTGACTATGGTGACTATGATGGTGTGTCCTGGCGGGAAGAATCGTGGCAGCCTACAGATTTGAATGGAATGGCCTCTGTGAGACCATCCTGTTAATACGTTGGGGGTTCGTCTGTCTGTCTGTCTGTGAATGGAAACTCAGAAAATTGAACTGGACTTCGACAGAAGGCAGGTGGGTGGTCACCTGCTGTGAATTGTGGTGGAACATTTGTGATGTCCCCTAATACGAGGGGACGAATTGGTTTGTAAATGTGTTGTGCAGGTACTTTCTCTGTAGGTAGCCAAATTCTACCTGGGGTAAGTCAAGGTGGAGGGGAGTTGTCTCTGATGCCTTGCTCCACGGGGCAGTACTATTGTTGTCAAGTCTCATGTAATCTTGGTTAACGTATATCTACGGACAAGAGCTGCACTTTATTTTAGTAAGTGACTGGGAAAGTTTGTTTTAAAAAGTGCCAGTGGAGTTGTTTAGAGTTATGGAGGTCACAGCTCGCTGGAACCTCTTTGTTTATGTTTGGCTGGCTTACACTGGCTAGTGTATGGAAAAAAGGGGGACTGAAAATGCTTTGAATTTGCAGCCTGGCGGACAAGAGCTGTGTTTGGGAAGGTTAGAATCCAGCATTTTGCAGCCCTGAGCAGAGGGGATTGCCCATTGGGCATGTTTAGGATTTAACAGAGTGGTGGAGGTCTGTGGAAATATGAATCCAATGTTTGATGCATACTGTGCCGGTGTGCTCTGAGTTCGAAGGAAGATGATGCGATTATTTCAGATTTATCATAGTTAAGTTTGAGAAAGTTGATTTGAAGCCAGGATTTATTTCAGTGATGCAGTCCGTAGGGCTATTCGGGTACTTTGAAGTGATTTACATCGGAATGCATCTCTTGGAGGACTCCCGCTGTTCAAGGGAGGAAAGGTGTGAAATAGTGACGTCATCCTCGCTGGAAATGTGGTTGGAAATGGCAGGATTGACGCGAGAGTCACAGTGGGTGAAAAAATTGACCAACATGAGAATTAGGTCTATTTCAATAAATAGATCAGGTTATTTTCTTTTTATTATTTGTTTATTGGGCAGCTATTGGGCCAGAGGCTAAAACAGGTGTCTGCAACAGGTGCATGGGATGCTAAGAGAGGTATTGGAGGACATTGGATTGACTTTAAATTGAAATGAGAATTGAACAGGTGGATTAGGAAAATGAGTTTGTTCAAATAATCGTGGCATCTGTGGGATGCAACAATTTTGTGCCAGAATAGTGTATGGGGAACCGTCATCTGGGAAGCGTCGTTAAATGGCAGTAGGTTTAAACAGGTATTGAAAGGGTTCGTGCAATGTCATTTTGGGGCACCACTCGACACAAGAGTGGTAGAGAGCTGAAGTGAATTCTGCCAATATGGTGCAATAGGGTGACAACTGAGTTTTATTTGGAAAACTATTTGTTTGCAAACTTGGTTCGTACATAAGCTGGCAAAGAGATTATGCCAGTCTGAGGGAGTTTGTGTCCTTTGGATGGGAGCTGGAGCCTTGTAGGGTTGGGGCTTGTGGCTCGCCATTGTCTGTCTGCCAGTTATGGTAGGCAGAGGGAAGAGGGAGTGATACTGCTCTGGCCTCTTGCTTGGCAGAATTGAGTATTGCTGGTTTTACCCCTGTTCAAAATTGAGCTCTCGAGAGCTGATTAACATTAGGATGCATCTCTCAAGGGACCCCTGGGTGGTCTCGAGAGCTGAGGTGTGAAATATGGTGACATTGTCTTGTGGACACTTTGTGAGTGGCTAGACATGCGCCTGAAAGGGGAAATTGTATTCATAACTCATGTGGGTTGTGTCTGAAGGAAAGGTTTGGGAGAAAGTGTGAAGAAGGTCGTGGAAAGTGCAAAGATGATTGGATTGGAAAGTCGACTCAGATGGATTATTTGTCAATGACAGGTGACTTTGTTAGGAATTGTTGAGGAAGTAGAGGAAAAGGTTGTAAAAAGTTAATGGAAAAGACAGGAAATAAAGGAAAGTGGTTAGTTATGGACTGTTGTTTTTGTGATAAGAAGGTGATACAAGGGGTTAGCTTGCACTGGGGGGACCAATGAATGTAAAGTTTAAAAACGTTGTGTTAGATTGCTACATGCAGAATGACCCCAATCGAGGAGGTGATTGGGGGCTGGTGAAGATTGGATCACGGCTCTGCAGACCAGGTGAACAGAACTCCACCAGGTATGTGGGAATCACATCAATTGAATTATTGCTCAAAGGGAGGTGATAGAGCAAAATGAAGAAGATTGTCATGGGGACCGCAAGGCTAACCCCCGCTCTTGCAGGGAAATGGCTTTGGGAGGCTAGTTGTTGTTTTTGGTAGACTCTAGGTTCTAAAACCTAAGGCAAAATGCATAGGAGGGTAAAGTTGGCGATTGCGGATGGAGATTAGCTAGAGAACTTGGAGACGATTTCGTTATTTTTCAGATAATTTTTCCAGTGGGTATATACTGGTGTGAAATTCGCGTATCTAGGAAAGAAGGGAAAAAATGTCCAGGTATTGATAGGATAACAGTGAAATTTTGAAGGGGAGAATACCGATTATTTCCATTGACCAAATGGGGGGGGAAATGGTTGGTAAATCATGTATTATTAGATGTAGGGAAGATGATTAAAAGGAAAGTATTTTCGGAAATTGGTGAAAGTAAATATGGCATTTGAATTTCCAGACACGACACAGGAAATGCGGCTATGAATAAGCCAACCATCTGAGAGATAAGGTAACTAAATGCCAATTGGTGGGACGGGGGGCTAGGAATTTGACCATGGTGTGTGTAAGAAAGTATTTTTCAGGATGGACGATGAAGAAACCGCCGTCGGAAGACCATGATCTTGACCACAGAGGCCGTCGACCTGAATGGGTCCTACAACAAGGCAGATGTGACCGGCGCTTCAGAAGATTGTATTGATTTTTGTGATGACTGTGATACTTGTGTTGAAAATCCCTTGTGGGAACTGGCTGATGCCTGTATTGATGTTTGTGATGACTGTGATACTTGTGTGGTAAACCCCTTGCGTGTACTGGCTAACGCCTCTTATGTATTACAAGCTCACAGCTGTACACCCCCTTCCGACCCAACTATGGATCTGATTGCGACGCTGGGTCTGGCAGTCGAGGGACCCGACATGGATATCCTAGACCCGCAAGCCGACCAGGCGTCCATGGGAGACTTTGACATAAAGGAAGTCCCTCTCTTTGCTTCAAATGTTTTGGATCTCTTTGCTTCAAGTGATTCGGATTTTAACGCTCTGTACCCTGACCAGGAACATGAGACACAAGATACTGACAACATTATGTATTCCCCAGAACAGCAGCACGTGAGAGATCTCATGGGCATGATCGTTGATTAACTTCGAAGATCTGCAAGGACCGCATCTGCAAAGGGTGGGGGGAGCAAGTTCCGCAGGGGAGGTTGCTGGCCCCCTGGCGGAGCAGAACCTCATCTGGACCAGAGGCCTTCGTTGTGGATCCGAAACGTTAATAGACTTTCATGTTCTGAGTCTTCATGTTCCAAACACGCACAACATGACACCTTTCAAACATGCATGCAAGGTACTTTATGTGCGTGGCATGCCCTTGGAGGACACATACAACACTCAATAAAGCCCGATGTGGCCACATATAACACTATACTCTTTTGCTTTGCAAATAAAGCCGATGTGGCCTGGTCTCTGTGATACGTAGTCTCGTAGAGACCAAATGGGGGAATGTCGAGATCATGCCTTTTATTGTGCCTTATGTAATTGTGGTTTGCATTTAATAATGGTTGCTTTGTGAAAAGGATTAAGCTTACTATGTTCCCTCTTGTTTTGAACTATGTTTTATTGTCCAACTGTGCCAAAAAATGTAGAAAGATAGTGAAACCGCTTGCTCCGTTAGACCCCTAGTGAAAACGCGTCTGTCTGTCCTTGACCAAAAGCCAACATGGAAGATAAGTTTTGAGAATGTCACGGTGCTCTTTCTCCCTCCCGCATCTTGCCCTTTGCTCATGCCAAAGAAGATAGGACAAGGGTGGGGGTACTGGTCAACGTTTCCCCCATTGTGTATTATACTGCTGAAACTTGCCAAAATTAGCGGAGATTTTTATCACACTCTGCAAGTATATAAGGAAGTTCTTTCTGTAAGGAACTCAGGAGTGTATGTGGCCATGCTGTTCATTTGTGAAGGGTATGACTCTTACACCCTCCACAGCACTGTGATATTGGTTCATCATTCAATCTTGTTATCTCTTGAACTCAAGGTGTGGAACATGGTTCTGTTCTCGACATATATATATATATATATATATATATATATATATATATATATATATATATATATATATATATATATATATATATATATATATATATATATTGTTGCGGATATGGGATTTGCATCCATCCATATCCGCTTGTAAATATTCCCCTATTTCCTCAATACTTCCCAACTATCCCCAATGCCCCATTCCCTAGTCCCATTTTCTGTAAACAACACTCTGTAGACCCGACCTCCCCCTATTTCCCCCATTAAATGTCGTGCCCAGGTTCACCGCATCTCACGTAGACAACTATAGGACATCTTGCTAGTTATTCTTAGTCTATGTCAGTTAAGGACTCGTTTCCATTAATTCTGACTCTTCGTTGCACCAGAATGCGATTGTATGGCACCGTTAGGAAGTTTAGGACCTCGCAATACCTCCCCGCAGCTCTTCCTCACGGTTCAGCAACAACAACAACAACAACAGCACGGCGGCGGCGTGCACAGGGAGTGCGCGTCCTCACTCCGGCTTGGTTGGTAGGGGGTGTTGGGAGGGCATGAGGCCTTCCCAGCGAGCCGCCATCGAACATGTGCTCGACGGGGTTACCACATAGGGGCTCCCTGTCAGCTCCTCGTCAAGGGCGGAGCCCGCTAACCCCCGCACCCAATGGGAGCGGCGGACCGGTCCCATCTGGGGCGGAGCCAACCAGCCGACGGCGTGTCACTCCCCGTTGAGCATGCGCAGCCGAGGGAGGTGACGTCAGATGCGCGCTGAGCTTGGAGAAAGAAAGACGCCACCTCCGAGCGCTGTGAGGCCTCTCTGCATCTCTTGGACCGTGCTTGATCCTGTCCCCGAGCCAAGGTGCACCTTGTGCTATCGAACTACCTGTCCTTCCTGCCATCAATCCCTGTGTAAGTCAGCCTTGTCCCGTTTGTCTGTGGTCTGTCGGGGATAAGATAAGACTGTAACTAAGTGCCCATCTCTTCTGTGTCTTTTACCTCACTCTACCTTGTAATCTACCCCTTTTCTCCACCACTAATTATATCTTCCTCAGGAGGTCTTGAGAACTGTACCCCTTGCGTCATTTCATCTATCCCAGTCGTTGTGTCCTTTCCATCATTGATTTAGCGTAGATTTAGCGTAGTACAACACCCCCTACCAACCAACCATCATTGATTTGGCCAACGTTCGAGTGGAATCGGGTGAGTTGGGGAAGAATCGGGGGAACTGTTAGGTCGCGGTGGACCATCCGCTCGGCCCATAATAACATCTAATCCACGATAAGTAACAATTGGTGTCGAGGAGTGAGATTCGAGGCCCGAACCAAATTTTTTTTTAAACATCTAGGAAAAAATTTGGTCAAAATTATAAAGACACCGAAATTTGATTTTGTTTTACAAAAAACCCGAATTTTGAAAGTCGCGCTATGGCAGATCAAGACGGCTGGGTTCCGGTAGAGGAGAGTGAGGCAGGGTCGATCCAGGACCAAATTGAGGGACATGAGGAGAGCGAAGCAGTGAGGGCGGCAGGTTCGCAAAATGGCGTCCTCGCGCACGAGGTTACGGGCGCGCAAAATGGCGCCTCGCACATGTGCAGCGGGTGCGGCCGCCGTAGCCAAGTGGGAGGGATGGCCCAAATGCAGGCCCTCATGGAGCAATTTATGGTACAAATGCAGGCGTCCCTCAACCTGCAGAAGGACGAGATGAGGGCTGATAGTGAGCGATTGGGGGGCAAAATGGGAGAAATGGGGGAACGGTTAGAACAAAGGATGGGGTCCAATAGCGAGAAATTGAGGGATGACATGGGAAACCAGATCGGGGGTTTAAGGAATGACATGGGGGCCCAGATCGGAGGGTTAGGGAGTAGAATAGAGGGATTAGACAATAGATTAGGGGAAATACAGGAGGGGTTAACGGGGGTGGAAAATAGAATGGCTGCCCAGGAGAATCAGATAGAGGGAGTGAAAAATGGGTTAGAGGGGTTAGAAAACAGTATGGAAGGCAAATTGAGGGACATGAGGGACCAAGCGGAAAGGGAAGTTTAAAAATGGGGCAGCAGATAGAGGGGGTCAGAATGGGGGTAGAAACTAAATTGGATGCTCACAGGGAGGAAATGGAGCAGATGAGGGTGGCATCTGGGCAGGAGATGCAAGTGATGGGAGAAGAGATCAGAAGAGGTGTGAGTGAGGAGGTCGGAGGAGTGCGCGAGGAGGTGAGGCACTGTAAGGAGCGCATGGAGAAGGAGGTGAGAAAGGGGACTGTAAAATTGCAAGGTGGTATAGAGGAGTTGACGCTGGGAGTAGAACAACTGACAGTGGGACAAAAGGAGTTGGGGGACCAGGTAAAGAAGAACACAGCGGTAATAGAGGGTTTAAAATCGACACAGAAGGAGATGAAAAAGGACGTAGGGGTAATTAAAAAAGAGTGTCAGACGGTACATGAGGACCTGACGAGGAAAATGAACAAGGTGGTAGAGGTGATGGAGGTTAAAGAGCGGGAGGTGCGGGAGCACATAGAAAAAAATAAGGTGGAGTTAGAGGAAGAACTTAAGGGGGCGCACGAGGAGATGAAGGAGGTGAAGCAGAAATTAGAAGAAGTGGAAGAAGGGGTGAGCGAAATTAAGAAGCGATGGAGAGAGGATAAGAAAGAGATAAAGGAGGAAGTAAAAGAATTGGTCCAAAGTCTGTGTTCGGATCGTGATGATGTGCTCATTAACCGGATGAGGGATTCGCAGGTGATGGAGGAGAAGCGAAGAGAAAGAGGACCCGGTGTAAGTGGTGACCAATATGGTCGTGCGTATGATGCGCCAGGTGATTTAATAAGCTTGGGGGTCGAGATGGACCCGGATGTTCGTGAGAGGCCAAGAGTGAAGTGTATGGCTGGTCCGGAGGGTATGGAACGAGGGTGCGAGCGAGAGGGTCCGGTGATGGGAGAGGTGCGAGGCGTGAGTGAGCAAGGTTGTGGTGGTATGGAATGGGTAGCGGGTTGCGGAAGCGTGACCCATGCATCGACACCAACAGGGGTAGTTTTTAGAGGGACAGGGGAGGCACGGGAGCCCCTTGGGGGTAATGTACTGTGGGGGCCCGGCCGGTTCGGCCCCGCGCTGACCCCGCAAGGGGCGACGCACGGGGTCCGGCAGGCGGGCAACGACTCGCATACGAGGTGGTCCCACAAGGTCCCACTCGCGCCGTATGACGGCAAGAGTGATCTACGCGCGTACCTGGCGCAGTTTGACTGTGTGTGTAAGGGCAACGGTTGGGGTGAGGACGAAGGTGGAGTACACCTGGTGGCCGCATTGCGCGGCGCGGCGGCGGAGCTGCTGACGGCATTACCACCGGGTGCTCTCACCCTGCCAGCCCTCCGCGACGCCCTAATTAATCGATTCGGCATTGAACAGCAGAGCGAGCTTGTTAAAGCTCAGCTCGCGCTGCGAAAACGCATGCCCCAGGAAGCCATCGGGGAACTTGCCCACGACATTCGCCGCGCAGTGGGGATCGCACATGCTAACATGGCAGCGGATTCCCGGGAAAGCCTGGCGCTGGACCATTTTATCCAGGCCCTCCCGGATATTGAGCTCCGGCAACAGCTCGCCATGTGGCGCCCGCAGACTCTGAGCCAGGCGGCTGACGCTGCAGCCCGTTGGGAAGCAGCGAGGCCCCTGGCCCGGGGGAGCGAGCGTCACGCAATGGCGGTCCGCCAGGTGGGACCCCCGATGGAGGGCGGACCCCTTCGGGGGCCCGCCCCCGACGTGAGTCCTGACCTGGCGGGCATGGTCCGGAGGCTGGTGGACCAGCGCCTGGCGGGACCTGGACCATGGCAGGCGGCCCCGGAGGTGGCCCGCGGTGGACCACGAGCGGGTAATCCAATTCGGACCTTCAGGGGGGGAAATTTGGAATTCCGGAGACAAGCACCTTATCAGGTGAGGTGCTATACTTGCAACCGTCTGGGTCACCTGGCGCGGCACTGTCGAGCCACGCGCCGGGATGATCCCCGGCGGTTGAGGTCCTCAACTCCGCCCAGGGGGGAGCGGGTTAGCCGACCCCAGACACCCCCCCGCCAGACCCCGGGAAACTAGAAGGTGTCGGGCACGTAGGGCGGTGTTCGGCAGAAGAGGATGGAGGAGAGACCTCATTGACGCGACAGGTCATTTATTGTGGCCAGATTGGAACCGGTAGCCTGACAATCAGATGCAAAATTGCCGGCGTGGGGGTAGACGCCGTAGTGGACACAGGAGCTACCGCCACGATCATCAGCCCTGTGGTCCTTGATTCGAGCGCAGGTGGCTGGGATAAGATCCAGCGCCTGCAAAATTATAGTTTGCAACTTGCTACCGGGGTAACGGCCCCGATCATAGGGCGTGGTTCTGTGACCCTCAAGTTAGGGTCGGTAAGGAGGGAGATAGATGTTTGGGTGGCGGAGGTGTGCGACCCATGTTTAATAGGGTTGGATTTGTTGACTGCCAGCGGTTGTAAAATCGACTTGTGCCGGGGGATCCTGCAGGTGGGAGTAGAAGAGCTGCCGTTAGGGGGAGTGAGCACGGCCGAGAGAGCGGAGCTGTAGGCTTCCGAGGCCGTGACCATTCCTCCAAGGGCCGAGGCGATAGTGCCGGCCCGATGGGCAGCTCGCCCAACATGGCAGGAGTCCTGCGGCCTGGTCGAACCGGTGGCAGCGCAGTCCATACCGGGTTTAATCGTGGGCCGCACCCTTGTAAAAACGGACGGACCGGTAGTGGCCGTCCGAGTAATAAATATAAGTACAGAACCACGCACTATAGTAAGGGGCACGCGGGTAGCTGGCTGCACCCCAGTTGAGGAAGTCGTGACAGTGAGGGGCGAGAACGTCCAGCCGAGCCGGCCCCGGGGGGAGCCTTCAATAAGAAGTAGGAATTGGCCCGATCCCATTTGCGAGATGGTAAATCGTAGTAGCGTAGAGTTGGGAGGTACCCAGAGGGAGGCCTTACACAAACTGGTTGGGTCCCATTTGGACCTCTTCTCCCTGTCCACCGAGGATATTGGACGTACGGGCCTGGTGAAACATCAGATCCACACCGGTGAGGCCCGGCCTATTCGTCAGGCTGCCCGACGGCTCCCTTGGAGCAAGAGGGCGGAAGCTGACGAGCAGGTTGAAAAAATGCTCGACGCAGGCGTGATCGAGCCCTCGGGAAGTCCTTGGATGTCACCTGTTGTGCTGGTCAAAAAGAAGGATGGGACCACGCGGTTCTGCGTGGACTATCGCCAGCTAAACAACGTGACACTCAAGGACTCATATCCCCTGCCAAGGATTGATGACACCCTCGATGCCGTTGCGGGCTCAAATTGGTTCTCAACTTTGGACCTCAAGAGTGGGTATTGGCAGGTGGAGATGGATAGGGCAGGGAAGGAGAAAACGGCATTTTCCACAGGTAAGGGACTGTATCAGTTTACTGTGATGCCGTTTGGTTTGTGTAATGCCCCCGCCACCTTTGAAAGATTGATGGAACATGTACTAGGCGGCATGCCATGGCAATCATGCCTGGTGTACCTGGATGACGTCCTAGTACATGCCAAAACGTTCCCCCAGGCAGTAGCTAATTTGGACCAGGTGTTTAGGTGCCTCAGACAGGCAGGGTTGAAACTGAGCCCCAGTAAGTGCACCTCGTTTGCCAAGGAGGTGGCCTATTTAGGCCACGTCATCGGTTGCGAGGGGGTAAAAACGGACCCAGACAAAATTAAAGCGGTAGAGGAGTGGCCCGCACCACGTACCATCAAAGAGGTGCGGGGATTTTTGGGACTCTGCTCCTACTACCGGCGCTTCGTGGCGAAATTTGCGGAGTTGGCTCGGCCCCTTCACCGCCTTACGGAGAAGGGGACGAGATTTAATTGGACAAGGGAGTGCAACGAGGCCTTCCAAAAATTGAAGGGGTGTCTAACATCCGCACCCCTTCTAGCTTACCCCACTAGCAACGGGGCATTTACCCTGGACACGGATGCGAGCCAGGAAGGATTGGGCGCAGTTTTGTCTCAGACACAGGAGGGCGTGGAGAGAGTGATTGGTTACTATAGTCGGGCCTTAAGTAGGCCCGAGCGAAATTATTGTGTCACTCGCAAAGAGTTATTGGCTATGCTGGCTGCCATGAACCATTTCCACCCGTACTTGTACGGGCGGAAATTTTTGGTTAGAACTGACCATTCCTCCTTGCAATGGCTCCTTCGGTTCAAGGAACCGGAGGGCCAAATTGCAAGGTGGTTGGAAAAGTTGCAGCAGTACGATTTTGATGTGGCCCATAGGGCCGGGAAGGCCCATGGTAATGCGGACGCACTCTCTCGGCGTCCTTGTCTGGGGGAAAACTGCAAATTTTGTGCGAGACACGAGGAGAGGGAACAATTGGGCGATTCGGACCCGACCCTCGTTGTCCGTGCAACCCGGGTGAGAGGGCCAATTTTGCCACTAACCGCAGATGAGGAATTCGGAACTTTGGCTTGGAGCGCGGCCCAGCGGGAGGACCCCGTACTGGGGCCGGTGCACGAATGGGTGAGATTGGGGCAAAGACCTAATGGGGAAGAGGTCACCCCCCTCGGGGCACAGACCAAGGCATATTGGGCTCAGTGGAAAACCCTGGAATTGAAGGATAACATCTTGTATCGCAAGTGGGTGGAGGTTCCCTCTGATAAAACTTCCTGGCTGGTGGTAGTCCCAAATAAATTTAAGACCGATATATTGCAACAGGTGCATGGTACCCGCCCCGGCGGCCATTTGGGCAGGACAAAGACGACATCGCAGGTACGCCGGAGGTTTTATTGGGTGAATATGGGGCGCGACATACAGGACTGGTGTCGGAGATGCGACGCCTGTACTGCCAAAAAGGGACCAGCACGGAGGATGAGGGCCCCCCTTCAATTGCACCAGGTGGGGGCCCCCCTAGAACGGGTGGCCATGGATATCCTAGGCCCACTACCCCGCACCCGCCTAGGTAATAAGTACATCCTCGTTGTGATGGACTACTTCACCAAGTGGCCGGAGGCCTACGCCCTCCCCAACCAAGAAGCAGGGGTGGTAGCGCAGGCCTTCGTGGAAGGATTTGTGTGCCGGCATGGGATTCCACAGGAGTTGCACACCGACCAGGGACGAAATTTTGAGAGCAAATTGCTAAAAGATGTGTGCAGTCTCCTGTCAATTCGGAAAACAAGAACAACGCCTTTAAGACCTCAATCTGACGGGATGGTGGAAAGATTCAACCGAACTTTAATCCAACAACTGGCACTGTTCACCGCCACCCGTCAGGATGACTGGGACGAACATGTCCCTTATTTGCTCATGGCCTACCGAACCAGCCAGCATGGGGCCACCGCATGCAGTCCAGCGTTGCTTTTGTATGGGCGGGAGTTACGGGCTCCCGCCGACTTGCTATGCGGTCCCGTGCCAGACACAGTGGTTAACCCGCCGAGGGAGGGGTACGCACGTCACCTAGAGGAAGGCATGGAGCTAGTCCATGCCTTCGCCCGCCGCCAACTCCATCTGGCGGGGGAAAAGATGAAGCGCAGGTACGACCACCGGAGCCAGGGGAGTCAGTACACTCCGGGGATGAAGATTTGGTTCTTCAATCCCCGGAGGAGGAAGGGTAGGTGCCCGAAACTCACCTCTCCCTGGCAAGGCCCGGGGGTCGTCCTGTCGCAAGTCTGTGACGTGGTAGTAAAAATCAAAATGGGGCCACGAGCCCTCCCTCGGATCGTCCACGCCGACCGGATAAGGCCTTACACCGGCGAGCAGGCGCCCCCGTGGATTGCCTCGGCTTTAAATGCCGAGGCGGGACCCAGTACCTCTGAATAAGGGGGGCTTATTAGTGCCAGAGGACTGGGGGATTGATGAGCGATGGGCCCGGTGGGTAAGGGTGGCATCCCTACCACCCTTCCCATGAGGTGGGGGCAAAGGAGCACTAGATTAGGGGGTGTATGGCAGTGAAAACTAGCCCGGGTGGGTTAGGATATTGTGTGTAGGGATCTAGCGAAGATGACATTAGGTAACGTTAAGGTTAGTTAGTGACAAGGATACCTGTAGAGGGGACGCAGGTAGATTAGAGTGGATGATAATGACGAGGGAGCGCAATAGTTTAAAGGGACGACTGGGAAGCGCAAGTTTCAGAGGGGAGTAGTTAGATGAGATGATGCTGTGTGAGAACTGGACAGGTGTGTGGAGCAGTGTATGAGTAGTGAGTGTTGTGGATCAGCGCGAATGCGCTTGGGGGAGAGAAGGGTGCAGGCGGCACCAAGTATGAGAGCACAGGTGTGCAAGTACACTGTACAGGTGTGTGGAATACATGGAGTATTGGAATGAGTGGTGTGGAGAGAGTTGGAGTAAGTGGTACGGAGTGGTGTGCATGGTGCGAAGGTGTGGATGGGGGAAGAGTGGACCCCTTTTCACGAGTACCCGGGGAGGGTAGTTTAAAGAATAGGTAGAAGGTATAGGTAAATTGTGGTTGGATATTGGCATTTGTGGTGCGGTTGCAGAATGGTATTGTGGATGGGTGCATTGGTGTGGTGAAATTGGCTGGTCGTGTGGCCTGTTAGTATGAGTGTGAATGGTTGGGCACTCCGCCACTGTTAGATGTCGGCCAGGTGAGGCCGCAGGTGGGCTCTGGGAGCCGTTAGTGTCAGTGGGTGCCTGAGGATCCCGGGTGTGGATCGGGCAGCCCGTGCCAGAGAGGGCACTGAGGGGGTGAGAGTGCGAGAGGGCCTTCCCCAGTTAGTTAGGTTAGGGTGAGGAGCAGGTGAGCTCGGTAGGCAACAACAGTGGTGTAGGTGTGCAGGTGGGCGGACCAGCTGGGAGCGTCACACGACCCAGCCACCGAAATTGTGTGGGGGCACCGAGTGATGAATCGGGGGAGTGAGACCCCAACTTGAGAAGCACCACAGTTTGGTCAATGGGAATTGGTTTTTAGAACCCATAGTGTAAGTTGGCCAATGGATTGGCAGGGAAAGACCCCGGGTAATGTAAAGTTGTTAAAGTCATTTAGGAAATAGTTAGGATTGATGAACCTGTCGCACCATACGCAGCCACTTACCTGTGGTGATGATGACTCCACACCTGTGTTCCTTTGTTCTGTGTTGCAGGAAAGGAGAATTGCTGTGTGGATTTGTGAGACGCATCACGACGTGGATGAGACATTGGGGTGATTCCATCTCTCCCTCCTTAGGAGGGACTGATGATGAATTGGTGATGGCAAATTTTGATGTTGAGTTGGAGATGGCAAATTTTGATGAGAGTTGGAAATGGCAAATTTGATTGGTTAGGAGGGAGAGAAGACGAATTTGGTTTATGGGAGGAACGGGGAAGACAGTAGGGACGTTTGTTGATGTGTAAAGTAGATGTTTATGGGTAGTGTTGTGTTTTGTGGATACAGTAAGGGGTAAGGGAGGGGCAATGTAGGTTACCTGGTGGGGGGGGGGGGGCGTACGGTAGGAACGTACCTGTCTCACCTGGTTCCCATGTGCCCCCAGTGTGCATTATCTTATATTGCATGCACTTTTGCGCCCTTACCACCTTACTCACTTGTCTTCTTTTGTCTCCCACCTCCGAGGATCTGGCTTTGGGGCAGAGAGAGAGGAGAGAGAGGTGCTGGCTCCGCAGTTGTGGGCCTGTACTTCCGCTGCTTGCTGCCTGGATCGATACACCATATGGACCGCAATTTTTGTGGCCGCCCACAATGGACCGCAATTTTTGTGGCCACCCACAATGGACCGCAGTTCTTTTGCGGTCAAGCACCACCCGTGGATGGACCTCTGGGTCAACGTGGCACCTATGCCATACAGGTGAACCACTTTTAGTTGGCCCCCCTGACGGCCACAATTTAGAAATGGACGCGGTTGGCGCCTTTCTTTATTTCTAAAGAAGCCAGTTCAAGGCCAAGTGCACTCCAAGAAGGCAAGACCAGCGGCCGAACATCGGCCGGCTGCGACACCACCGGTGACCATGGACACTTGATTGTGCATTGTTATTGAACACTTTATTGGTGCACCGGATGGTGCTGACTGTGCGTATGGGGTGGTGCTTTTGGTGCTTGGACGGGGTGCTCTGCACATTATTAAAGGCCGTAGGGCCACAGGGCACTCGTGGGTTGGTGTATCGATGCTGGCATGCGTGCTCTCTCTCTCTATGCATAACATCTGCATGTGTTCCTCAAAGAACAGGTCCTGGATCATAGTGTAAATATCAGTCTTGTATAAATGATGCTCCCTACCGGCTGTATGTTTAGTTTGAGGATGCTTTCCGCGATTCGGTTATCCTGTGGGTGTGTTTCTGTTAGGAGAAGGGTGCAACGTCGCAGGGGGACATATTTACTCATTTGTGAACATCTGTAAAACTGTCGCACTCAGGGTTGAGTTAATAGTAGAGGGAACTACATCTGAGTGCCACACTAACGTAGGTAAAAATTTATCGGGTCGGGCGCCCCGAGGTAGAGAAGGGTGCAATGTTGCGGATATGGGATTTGCATCCATCCATATCCGCTTGTAAATATTCCCCTATTTCCTCAATACTTCCCAACTATCCCCAATCCCCCATTCCCTAGTCCCATTTTCTGTAAACAACACTCTGTAGACCCGACCTCCCCCTATTTCCCCCATTAAATGTCGCACCCAGGTTCACCGCATCTCATGTAAGACAACTATAGGACATCTTGCTAGTTATTCTTAGTCTATGTCAGTTAAGGACTCGTTTCCATTAATTCTGACTCTTCGTTGCACCAGAATGTGATTGTATGGCACCGTTAGGAAGTTTAGGACCTCCCAATACCTCCCCACAGCTCTTCCTCACGGTTCAGCAACAACAACAACAACAGCACGGCGGCGGCGTGCACAGGGAGTGCGCGTCCTCACTCCGGCTTGGTTGGTAGGGGGTGTTGGGAGGGCATGAGGCCTTCCCAGCGAGCCGCCATCGAACATGTGCTCGACGGGGTTACCACATAGGGGCTCCCTGTCAGCTCCTCGTCAAGGGCGGAGCCCGGTAACCCCCGCACCCAATGGGAGCGGCGGACCGGTCCCATCTGGGGCGGAGCCAACCAGCCGAGGGCGTGTCACTCCCCGTTGAGCATGCGCAGCCGAGGGAGGTGACGTCAGATGCGCGCTGAGCTTGGAGAAAGAAAGACGCCACCTCCGAGCGCTGTGAGGCCTCCCTGCATCTCTTGGACCGTGCTTGATCCTGTCCCCGAGCCAAGGTGCACCTTGTGCTATCGAACTACCTGTCCTTCCTGCCATCAATCCCTGTGTAAGTCAGCCTTGTCCCGTTTGTCTGTGGTCTGTCGGGGATAAGATAAGACTGTAACTAAGTGCCCATCTCTTCTGTGTCTTTTACCTCACTCTACCTTGTAATCTACCCCTTTTCTCCACCACTAATTATATCCTCCTCCGGAGGTCTTGAGAACTGTACCCCTTGCGTCGTTTCATCTATCCCAGTCGTTGTGTCCTTTCCATCATTGATTTAGCGTAGCGCGATTTGGCCAACGTTCGAGTGGAATCGGGTGAGTTGGGGAAGAATCGGGGGAACTGTTAGGTCGCGGTGGACCATCCGCTCGGCCCATAATAACATCTAATCCGCGATACGTAACAATATATATAAAATAGTGTTTGGTGTTTGTGTCCTTCACGACGTCGCCAAAAACTGAGTTTCCTGTTTGGAATGATTTTACTTCATTTCGGTTTATTGAAATCATTAAACACTGGAAAAGGCAGTCCGAAGACTGAAATTTGTCAAGTTTACAATAATAAAACAGTGCTTCATAAAACTTACAAATGCATTTTAAAAATCATGTAAAATTACATTAATATACATATTATGTATCAAAATAAGTATCTGGAATAAACAAATATACATAATCAAACAACAATAAAAATACAACAAGTTCAAACAACAAAATAACCTAAATTAACAGAAAACTTAAGAACAACCAACAGATATTATGCATGTAATGCCTCCACTCTCTGCCGCTCCATTCCTCTTCCCTCAGATCGGCAGTCTGCTGCCTCCTCACTCTCTGAAGACCTGGACAAAATCACAGACTGGTCAAACAAGTGGAACATGTCTTTCAATCCTGACAAATCTCACACTCTTACTATGTCTCTCCGAAAAGATCGACTGGACAACCCTCCCATCTACTTTCTCAACAATCCTCTCCAAGAAGTTCTGTCGCTCAAGATTTTGGGTCTCACTATCTGCCATGATCTTTCTTGGGAAAACCACATTTCCAAGCTGGCCTCCAAAGCCAGTCGCCGACTGGGCATCCTCCGTCGTGCGAAGTCCTTCCTCGGCACACCTGAGCTCCTCACCACATACAAGGCTTTCATCCGCAGCTCAATGGAATACTGTTCTCCCCTATGGGCCGGTGCTCCTGCCTCACACCTAGCTCGGCTTCACGCTGTTGAAACCAAAGCTTTCAGAATTATTGGAATCTCCCGCGATGAAGCTATCTCTGAGGGCCTTTCACTCACTCACCGCAGGCAGGTAGGTGGTCTTTCTGTCTTCTACCGACTCCTCTCCGGCCTTGCACCCCCAGCTCTCTCTGTGCTCTGTCCCCCAAATATTCCTACAGGTCGCACAAGATCTGCCAGCAACCCTCTGATGGTTAAACTGCCGAAATCTCGGCTCTCTGCTCACCTTCACTCTTTCATTCCTCTTTTCTCCCGCCTCTGGAACAAACTCCCTCAGTCCCTTCAATCCCACTCCTCCCTCCAGGTCTTTAAAACAGCTGTTCACCACCATCTCTTATCTTCCCCCATCCAAAACCTTGATCTTTTCTACCCCCGCTAATTCACCCCAGATCCACCTTGTTTGAAATTCCAACTTCTTTCCTGGAAGTCCTGGCAGTGTCCATATGTTTTATACCTCTCCCACCGCCCCCTTCCCATGCCCCCCCCCCCCCCCAAAGCCCTCGCCCTCTCTCAGATCTCTCGATGTCTCCATGTCTCTCGGTCCCTGCTCTCAAATGTTGTGTTTGTGTCCTTCCCCCTCTCTCCCCATCTTGTCTACCGCTCCCGATGTTATATGTTTTATGTGTCGGTTTGTCTTTCTGTGTGATTAATGTTCGCTCTTTCACGAGCCTCGATCTTGTATACAAAAAAAAAAAAAAAAAAAAAAATATTGATTTTATGCATCTACATATCAGAATTAAGCATTTTAATCAAAAAAGGAATTGTTTAATTCTTGCATCTTTGAGTCTTACACCGAGGTAGGTCAGGATGTTGAGCATTTCTGAGTTGCATATCATATCGAGACACAGATTGTCGGGTCGGAAGACGAATGTCACGGTGACGATCACATTTCAGAAGAAAAAGTCCAAAAACGTAAGAGAAGCTCATTCCTGCGTTCGCTCAACAACTGTATACCAAAATGACAAAGTTGTTGCGCATAGGACCGAATAGATGGGAACGCAATAAAACGGAGTGCACGCTTCTGGAGTCATTCAATCTCATCACTCTGAGCCCTTGTAATGCCAGAACCCCAATCGGGCACACCAAACTCCATCAAAGGGCGAATGTACACTTTGTATATTTCAACAAGATTGGGGGCACTCACATGGAATTTCTTCAAAGTACAAAAAATAAGAGTCGTCGAGCAGCACGATATACCATCTGCTGAATTTGACTATTCCACTTCAGATTTTTTTTTTTTTGTATACAACATCGAGGCTCGTGAAAGAGCGAACATTAATCACACAAAAAGTCAAACCGACACACAAAACACAAAATATGGGGAGCGGTAGACAAGATGGGGAGAGAGGGGGAAGGACACAAACACAATACCCGAGAGCAGGGACATCGAGAGAACCGTGTGAGGGAGAGGGCTTGGGGGGAGGTGGGAGAGGTATAAAACATATGGACACTGCAAGCACTTCCAGGAAAAAAGTTGGAATTTCGAAAAAGTGGATCTGGGGTGAATTAGCGGGGGTAGAAAAGATCAAGGCTTTGGATGGGGGAAGATAAGAGATGGTGGTGAACAGCTGTTTTAAAGACCTGAAGGGAGGAGTGGGATTGAAGGGAGTGGGGGAGTTTGTTCCAGAGGTGGGAGAAAAGAGGAATGAAGGAGTGAAGGTGAGCAGAGAGCCTAGATTTTGGCAGTTTAACCATAAGAGGGTTGCTGGCAGATCTTGTGCGACCTGTAGGAATATTTGGGGGACAGAGCACAGAGAGAGCTGGGGGGGCAAGGCCGGAGAGGGGTCGGTAGAAGACAAAGACCACCAACCTGCCTGCGGTGAGTGAGTGAAAGGCCCTCAGAATCAGCTTCATCGCGGGAGATTCCAATGATTCTTTAAGCTTTGGTTTCAACAGCGTGAAGCCGAGCTGGATGTGAGGCAGGTGCCCAGAGGGGAGAGCAGTATTCCATTGAGCTGCGGATGAAAGCCTTGTATGTGGTGAGGAGCTCATGTGTGCCAAGGAAGGACTTCGCATGACGGAGGATGCCCAGTCGGCGACTGACTTTGGAGGCCAGCTTGGAAATGTGGTTTTCCCAGGAAAGATCATGGCAGATAGTGAGACCCAAAAGCTTGAGTGACAGAACTTCTTGGAGAGGATTGTTGAGAAAGTAGATGGGAGGGTTTTCCCGTCGGTCTTTTAGGAGAGACATAGTAAAAGTGTGAGATTTGTCAGGATTGAAAGACATGTTCCACTTGTTTGACCAGTCTGATTTTGTCCAGGTCTGCAGAGAGTGAGGAGGCTGCAGACTGCCGATCTGAGGGAAGAGGTATGGAGTGGCAGAGAGTGGTGTCATCAGCAAAGAGATAGAGAGGATTTTCAAGAGAATCGGAGAGATCATTGATGAAGACCAGAAAAAGCACAGGGCCCAGAACACTAATTGGAAGCAGGCTGATTGGTCTGTAATTGCAAGGATGTGTTTTTGCACCTTTTTGTGTAAAGCGGTAATGTTTGCTGATTTCCAAGATGCTGGCAGATGACCTTGAGCAAAAGAGGGTGAAAAGAACAGCGAGAGGGTGAGATAGAGCGGCAGAGCAGGATGTTAGGACCTGTGGGCTGATGCCGTCTGGTCCAGTTGCAGAATCAGAATCGAGGTTTGACAGAAGCTTCTCCACCTTGACAGGAGAGAAGGACACAAAGTCCAGGAGCAGCTGGGTATGACTGGGTACAGTGGGTACAGAGAGAGTTGGGTTTGGGACACAAGATTTTGAGGCAAACACAGAGTTGAGGCATTCGAAGATCGAAGATCAGATTGGATTTTTGACTATTCCACAAGATTTCCTCAGAGCATGCGCGATTTTCAATTTTGTTTAACGACCAGACAGACAGGTAGAGTAAAGAAATTACCTCACTCCTCTGAGCATGCGTGATCGGGACAAGATTCCCTCTGAGCATGCGCGATCGGGACAAGATTCCCTCTGTGCATGCGCGATCGGGACAAGATTCCCTCTGAGCATGCGCGATCGGGACAAGATTCCCTCTGAGCATGCGCGATCGGGACAAGATTCCCTCTGAGCATGCGCGATCGGGACAAGATTCCTTCTGAGCATGCGCGATCGGGACAAGATTCCCTCTGAGTATGCGCGATCGGGACAAGATTCCCTCTGAGCATGCGTGATGGGGCAAGATTCCCTCTGAGCATGCGCGATCGGGACAAGATTCCCTCTGAGCATGCGCGATCGGGACAAGATTCCCTTTGTGCATGCGCGATCGGGGCAAGATTCCCTCTGAGCATGCGTGATCGGAACAAGATTCCCTCTGAGCATGCGCGATCAGGGCAAGATTCCCTCTGAGCATGCGCGATCGGGACAAGATTCCCTCTGAGCAAGCGTGATGGGGCAAGATTCCCTCTGAGCATGCGCGATCAGGACAAGATTCCCTCTGAGCATGCGCGATCGGGACAAGATTCCCTCTGTGCATGCGCGATCGGGACAAGATTCCCTCTGAGCATGCGCGATCGGGATAAGATTCCCTCTGAGCATGCGCGATCGGGACAAGATTCCCTCTGAGCATGCGCGATCGGGACAAGATTCCCTCTGAGCATGCGTGATCGGGACAAGATTCCCTCTGAGCATGCGCGATCGGGACAAGATTCCCTCTGAGCATGCGCGATCGGGACAAGATTCTCTCTGAGCATGCGCGATCGGGACAAGATTCCCTCTGAGCATGCGTGATCGGGACAAGATTCCCTCTGAGCATGCGCGATCGGGACAAGATTTCCTCTGAGCATGCGCGATCGGGACAAGATTCCCTCTGAGCATGCGTGATCGGGACAAGATTCCCTCTGAGCATGCGTGATAGGGCAAGATTCCCTTTGAGCATGCGCGATCGGGACAAGATTCCCTCTGAGCATGCGTGATCGGGACAAGATTTCCTCTGAGCATGCGTGATGGGGCAAGATTCCCTCTGAGCATGCGCGATTGGGATAAGATTTCCTCTGAGCATGCGCGATCGGGACAAGATTCCCTCTGAGCATGCGCGATCGGGACAAGATTCCCTCTGAGCATGCGCGATCGGGACAAGATTCCCTCTGAGCATGCGCGATCGGGACAAGATTCCCTCTGAGCATGCGTGATCGGGACAAGATTCCCTCTGAGCATGCGCGATCGGAACAGGATTCCGTAACGTTTGCCAAATTCAAAACCAAAGTACTGCTCAACTGCAGGTTTGTTTTCTGCTTCATGTTCTGATTAAAAACGAAAACTGTATATGGAGAGAAAAATTAACTTTCAGCACCTTTTTAACTCCACCAAGGGTAAGATCACGTGATCGAATGGATGGCAAGCGGCCAATTCCACCTCTTGTGGCTCCAGAAACTTGAGGCACACGCCCTGGAAGCAAAGTTGTTCGTTGTCCTTGGCCCTCCATCTTGTCACCCTGACTATTCCCTCGTCCAGCCATTGAACACACTGGGGGTACAGGGAAGGAGGGAATACAGAAAGAGTGCAATTAATATAAATAATAATAGTAGTCTGGTGGAATAGTCCTTGCCAGTTTTTCTACGCCAGCACAACACCCATGAGTTGAGGAGCTGTATGATGGAAACTTGAGCTCGTGGAGACAGCACTTAGAATAATGTGCAGATAATCATTTTCCCCAATGACAAAATCAAAACTAGAAAGAGCAATCAGATTGCAGACCCTGCAATCAATCAGATCGATTCCCTGAAAGAGCAATCAGACGTGTTTTCAGTGGCTTTTAAGGCTTTTGTGTTGAAACAAATATGGCGGCCGAATCACGTGACCGATGGCGTCATCATTATTATTTTTTCTCTACCAATTTATCCCTAGATTATGCTCAAGAAATTTTATCTTGATTGAATGAAGTTTTATACTTGTCCAATTATGACCATCATGGAGGCACCTATGACATCATCATTAACATATGTTATTCCACATGGAGAGTTCTTTACAATGAGCAATGTCTCAATTTTTTCTATGCAGCGCTTTCGGAGATATAGAGGTGCAAAGTTTGCATGTCCTAAGATGGCGCCCATACTACGTGACCTATGACGTGATAATTATCATTAAAAAAATTCTACAGGTGGAGGTGCACTATGGTGAAAATTTCCTTTCAACAACAACAACAACAACAACAACAACAACAACAACAACAACAACAATCGGACCAACGGTTGCAGGGAAAATCATTTATTCTGTGTGGACAAACAAACTCACATGCAATACCCAGTCCTCAGGCGAGGATAATAAACAATCAAAACTATAGAGTTCATGGAACACAGCCCCGTGCAGTGTTCAAGTACATACATGTGTGCAGTTAAATTTAAACAAAATAACGATTTTAAAGATCGTTACAAAACTCCTGTAGTTTAGCGCTATTGAAGCAGTCTTGTACATCATCGTTATCCACCTCCTTATTTAACATTTCCAAGCTCTGCTAAACCAAAGGGAAGAGTAAAACCTTCTTTTATCTCACTCCTCTGTGCGCATGCGCGATCGGGATGAATTTGGAGACAAAGTACTGTTAAACGGCACCATTATTCTGAGAGACAGCCAAACAGATCTTCGTTAAACTTTCAAAGATTCATTCACCCCCTTTTTTTTTTTGCACCGTTGGGATATCCCTGGGTGTACCACATCATGTCATCCCCATTCCTGGGATATCCCTGGGTGTACCACATTACATCATCCCCATTCCTGGGATATCCCTGGGTGTACCACATCATGTCATCCCCATTCCTGGGATATCCCTGGGTGTACCACATTACGTCATCTCCATTCCTTGGATATCCCTGGGTGTACCACATTACGTCATCCCCATTCCTGGGATATCCCTGGGTGTACCACATCATGTCATCCCCATTCCTGGGATATCCCTGGGTGTACCACATTACATCATCCCCATTCCTGGGATATCCCTGGGTGTACCACATTACGTCATCCCCATTCCTGGGATATCCCTGGGTGTACCACATCATGTCATCCCCATTCCTGGGATATCCCTGGGTGTACCACATTACGTCATCCCCATTCCTGGGATATCCCTGGGTGTACCACATCATGTCATCCCCCATTCCTTGGATATCCCTGGGTGTACCACATTACGTCATCCCCATTCCTGGGATATCCCTGGGTGTACCACATCATGTCATCCCCATTCCTGGGATATCCCTGGGTGTACCACATTACGCATTTCTAGGAAAATGTTCGGAGAACGCTTGGATTCGGAAGAGGGTCAGAGAGCTGTATTCAGGATTGCAAAGCAGATAGCGAAAGAGAGGTGTGATGTGATGGGGGTGAGTTGCTTGAAGGATGAAGTGGGACAAATCGTTGTGGGCCCAGATGGAATTAAAGGAAGATGGAAAAGATATATGGAAATGCTGTTGAATACAGAGAATGAATGGGATGGCAACATAGAGAGTAACCCAGTTTTAGGACCGGCAGAGAAGATAACTGAGAAGGAAGTTGAGGAAGCGATAAAAGCAATGAAGAGTAGAAAAGCGGGAGGGCCGACGGGAGTTGTGGGAGATATATTGAAGGCAGCAGGAAGTTCGGGTGTGAAGAGAATGACAGAGATTTGTAATCTGGTGGTGAAAGAAGGCCGCATTCCAGTGGATTGGGAACTGAGTACCCTCGTCCCTCTATACAAGGGGAAAGGTGACCCTCTGGAGTGTGGCTCGTACCGAGCGATAAAGTTATTGGAGCATGGAATGGGTGTTGGAGAGGAGGATAAGGAAGAAAGTGAAGATCGACGAAATGCAGTTTGGATTTATGCCAGGAAAAGGATTGACAGACACGCTCTTTATTGTGAGGCAGTTGCAGGAGAAGTACATGGAGAAGAAGAAGAGGTTGTTTCTTGGGTTTGTTGATCTGGAGAAAGCATTTGATAGGGTTCCACACAAAGTATTGACATGGGCATTGAGGAAGTTAGGAGTGGAGGAATGGTTGATCAGAGTAGTGATGGCAATGTACAAAAGAGCGCGCACAGCTGTAAGGACGAAGGACGGGAACAGTGGTGAGTTTGAGGTGAAGGTGGGAGTGCATCAGGGGTCGGTACTAAGTCCACTACTATTTGTAGCTGTGATGGAGGTGCTGGCTCAGAACGTAAAGGAGGGTTTACCGTGGGAGTTGTTGTATGCAGATGATCTGGTGTTGATTGCGGAAAGTATGGATGGACTGAAGGAAAAGATGAACAAGTGGAAGGAATGTATGGAGACAAAAGGTCTGAAGGTGAATATCGGAAAGACGAAGGTAATGGCAAGTGGTAAAGCATGTGGTGAGGTGGAAAGAACTGGGAAGTGGCCCTGTGCTGTGTGTAGGAAGGGTGTCGGAGTGAACTCCATTCAATGTACAATGTGCGCTGAGTGGGTTCATCAAAAATGTAGTGGTCTGAGAGGGTCATTAACCAGTGTGGCAGCTACATTCAAATGTAAGGTGTGCACAGAGGTAGCTGCAGATGGAGGAAATGTTGAGTTGGATCTTGGAGACGGCGTGAAGCTGGAAGGTGCGAAAACATTTTGCTACCTCGGAGACATGCTGAATGGAGAAGGTGGATCAGACTCGGCAACGGTTGCTGGAGTGAGATGTGCATGGAAGAAGTTTCGGGAACTGAGTGGCGTGCTGAGGAGGAGGGGAGTGTCGTTGAAGCTGAAGGGAAAGGTGTATGCTGCATGTGTGAGAAGTGTTATGATTTATGGGAGTGAGACATAGGTGATGAACGTAGAGCAGCAACGAAGGCTGGAAAGGGTGGAAATGCGAATGGTTCGGTGGATGTGTGGAGTATCGTTGAGAGAGAGGAAGACAAATGATGAATTGCGAAAGATGATGGGAATAGAGCCTGTGATGGATGCTGTGAAGAGGAACAGGTTGAGATGGTTTGGTCATGTGTTGAGGAAGGACGAAAGTGACTGGTTGAGAAGAGTGATGGAAATGAATGTAGAAGGAAGTAGAGGACGGGGAAGACCGAGAAAGACTTGGCTAAAGATGGTGGAAGAAGAAATGCGGGCAAGGGGGTTAACAAGGAGAGATGCAGAAAATAGGGCAAAATGGAGAAGATTGTCATGGGGACCGCAAGGCTAACCCCCTCTCTAGCAGGGAAAATGGCCTTAAAATGCATGTTGTGTGTGTTGTTGTTGTACATTATGCCATCCCCATTCCTGGGATATCCCTGGGTGTACCAAATTACGTCATCTCCATTCCTGGGATATCCCTGGGTGTACCACATTACGCCCATCCCCATCCCTGGGTGTACCACATTACACCCATCCCCATTCCTGGGATATCCATGGGTGTACCACATTACGCCCATCCCCATCCCTGGGTGTACCACATTACGTCATCCGCATTCCTGGGATATCCATGGGTGTACTACATTACGTCATCCCCATTCCTGGGATATCCATGGGTGTACTACATTATGTCATCCCCATTCCTGGGATATCCATGGGTGTACTACATTACGTCATCCCCATTCCTGGGATATCCATGGGTGTACTACATTACGTCATCCCCATTCCTGGGATATCCATGGGTGTACTACATTACGTCATCCCCATTCCTGGGATATCCATGGGTGTACAACATTACGTCATCCCCATTCCTGGGATATCCATGGGTGTACAACATTACGTCATCCCCATTCCTGGGATATCCATGGGTGTACTACATTACGTCATCCCCATTCCTGGGATATCCATGGGTGTACTACATTACGTCATCCCCATTCCTGGGATATCCATGGGTGTACTACATTACGTCATCCCCATTCCTGGGATATCCATGGGTGTACTACATTACGTCATCCCCATTCCTCCCCTCATTCCCCCAATGACATTGCGTTGTTTTGGTGGATGAGATTGGTCTGGTGTTGATGTGGCACAGGTATGATGGTCCAAATGGCCTTCTCCTGCGTCTCGTTTCCTTGTGTGTACCCTTGCACCCATTCCTTGGACCCATTCCTTGGACCCCTTGGACCCTTTAACCATCAGTTCGACCCCGTTACGTTAGACGCTCACTACACAAACATCCATACAAGTGGAGTCTTCTTATAATCCACAGAATTGACTCTTTCAGCAGCTATAAATGTGCAATCTCCATTCACCTGGAGGGTGCAGGTACCCTGCTCCTGGCTATTGGAAGAGAAACCGATTAAACACCTGTTAGCAACAACAATAAGGGGGTTGTGGAAGCATCCTGTGATGGAACAAACAGGAAATGCTGCTGTGTACAAATAACGATGTTATAACTATGACATACAGTATAAACCACACAGACAATAATTATATTTATAATGATTTCAAGGTAAACATGAAATGGAGATGTTCTCCGGATGACCGACGTGCCGGTCTTCGTCTTCATCGGTGGTTCTTGGGTCGTACAAACAAACCCACAATGGACTGGACATGAACACACGTTCCGTAACTGAGGAAGGAACTCGGAAAACGACCTTACCTCGTCAAACAAAGCGCCGACTGAACGGGACACGGGTCCCGGCCTCGCCATGCGCCTCGCATAAATAGAGGAAGAAGAATAAGAATCTCACTGTCACCGGAAGGGGCGGAACTCGGAAGTTCCTGCAATCCTCACAGCCGCGGCGTTGTGGGTCGCACCGAGCCCGCCATTTATTACATCGGGATGATGGGCCTTTCGAAAACACACACAAGACGACTGTTTATATCATATTATATTAATTGTTTGTATTATATTAATTAGTTTGGCATCGCTTCACACAGAGTGGCACATTGCACGAATATCGACACATTTGATTGTGTTATAACGATATACTGGACGGTTGTGTTCAGTTATTTCATTAAATGCTACAATTTCTGCACAAAAAAGTCTTGTATTAAAGCGCGGCGCTACGCGCGCTGCTTGTGAGCAAGGAGGAAGCGGACAAGCGGTAACTTATAAACATCTTTATTGTAGGAGCTCACTGTAACACTGGCCCGCTCCGGGCTGGGCGCCCGGTGTATATCATGAGGCCACGCCTAGCCCTCGGGCGTGGCCACCGCCCACTCGGTGCGCGGGATGATGTCACCACGCCAGTGGGCTTTTGTGTCCGCCACACGCACCCCCCCAGAATTCCCGCGCACCTGGAGGGCCAGTTTGCGGGGCAGACGAATGACCCGGCCGAAGCGCCCCCTGGCGATCGGCGGCGTCCGGGGTGCAGGGATGCCAGGTGGGATGCCCCTGGCTGCCCCTGGGATGGGTGCAGGACCGGGGGGCGGCGTGGCGGCGGGGCTGGGTGGTGCCGGGGGTCCGCCCGCAGGAGGGCGGCCCCGACGTGGGGGTCGGGCCACTGGCGGTGGATGGTCCACATCGAGGTGGGCCGGCTTGAGGCGGTCTACCGAAACGCGGTCAGGAGTACCGCCGATGTCCAGGGTGAAGTGCTTCGCCCCGGTCTCCAGCACGCGGAAAGGCCCGTCGTACGGGGGCCGCAGTGGTGTCCGATGGGCATCGTGGCGGACGAAGACGTACTCCGCCGCGCGAAGCTCCGGGGCGACGTGCGTCGGTGGGTGCCCGTGGCATGCCGTTGGCACCGGGGCGAACCTCTGGGCGGTCTCTTGCAGAGCGGAGCGCTGCTGTGCCGCGGACCATGGTTCCGTGGAGTCGGGGAGGAATTCCCCCGGCACCCGCAGTGGTTGCCCGAAGACCAACTCCGCCGGGGATGCGCGCAGGTCCTCCTTGGGCGCCCTCCGGAGGCCCAGCAGGACCCAGGGGAGCCTGTCGACCCAGCCGCCGTCGCGGAGGGTGGCCCGGAGCGCGGCCTTCAATGAGCGGTGAAATCGCTCACACAGGCCGTTAGCCTGGGGGTGGTAGGCCGTGGTTCGATGCAGCCGGACCCCGAGCCCCTGCGCAACCGCCCCCCAGAGCTCCGAGGTGAACTGGGGGCCGCGGTCGGATGAGATGTCTGAGGGGGCGCCGAACCGGGCGACCCAGGTGGCGATGAAAGCCTGCGCGACATCGGCCGCCGTTGTCGACGCCAAGGGCACGGCCTCCGGCCACCGGGTGGTGTGGTCCACCATGGTGAGGACGTAGGTGAAACCCCGCGAGGGGGGCAGAGGTCCCACCAGGTCCACGTGGACGTGGTCAAACCGGCGTTCCGGCACCGTGAACGGGGCCAACGGGGCCTGGGTGTGCCGGTGCACCTTGGCGCGCTGGCACACGAGGCACGTCCTGGCCCAGCCGCGGACGGCCTTCCGGAGGCCATTCCAGACGAACTTGTCGGCGATCAGCCTTTGGGAGGCCCTCGCGCCCGGGTGGGACAGGCCGTGGATGGCGTCAAACACCTGGCGCTGCCAGCCCGCGGGCACGATGGGGCGAGGACGCCCGAGGGAGACGTCGCACAAGAGGGCCGCGCCCGCGCCGTCGAACGGCACCTCGGTGACGCGGAGGCCCGTGACGGCGGTCCGCAAGGCCTGGACGTCGGGGTCAGCGGCCTGGTCCGCTGCCATCCGGGCATAGTCGATGCCGAGGTGGACTGCGTGGGCGATGGCCCGGGAAAGGCAATCCGCCACCTGGTTGTCCTTCCCCGCGACGTGCTGGATGTCCGTCGTGTACTCGGACACGGCCGAGAGGTGACGCTGCTGCCGGGCCGACCACGGCTCGGTGACCTTGCCCATCGCGAAGATCAGCGGCTTGTGGTCGACGAAGGCAGTGAACGCACGGCCCTCGAGCAGATGGCGGAAGTGCCTGACCGCCAAGTGAAGTCCGAGCAACTCGCGGTCGAAGGTACTGTAACGGCGTTCGGGCGGGCGAAGCTGCCGGCTAAAGAACGCCAGCGGTTGCCAAGCTCCACGCACCCATTGCTCGAGCACCGCGCCCACCGCGTAGTCCGAGGCATCGGTGGTGAGGGCGATTGGTGCATCGGGCGCCGGGTGCGCGAGCATGGTGGCGTTAGCCAAGGCGAGCTTCGCGCCCGTGAACGCCGTGTCCATCTGCTCGGTCCAGGTAACGTCGCCTTTGCCCGGCTTACCTCGGAGAGCTTCGTGCAGGGGGCGCAGGAGCTGGGCGATACGGGGCAGGAACCGATGGTAAAAGTTCACCATGCCCAGGAACTCCTGCAGCCCTCTGATCGTGCGGGGGCGCGGAAACCCCTTCACCGCCTCCACCTTGGCCGGCAGGGGGACGGCTCCGTGCCTGGTGACACGGTGCCCCAGAAAATCAATTGTGGCCGTGCCGAACCGGCACTTTGCGGGGTTCACAATCAGGCCATGCTGGCCCAGGCGTTCGAAGAGCGTGCGGAGGTGGCGTAGGTGCTCTTCGCGGGACGCGCTGACGACGAGGATATCGTCCAGGTAGACGTAGACAAAATCCAAGTCGCGCAGGACGCTGTCCATCAGTCGCTGGAACGCCTGAGCCGCATTCTTCAGACCGAAGGGCATGCGCAGGAACTCGAAGACTCCAAATGGCGTGATGACCGCCGTCTTCGGGACGTCCTCCGGCCTGACGGGGACCTGATGGTAGCCGCGTATGAGGTCCACCTTCGAGAAGAAGGACCTGCCCGCCAAACGGGCGGAAAAGTCCTGAATGTGGGGGACGGGGTAGCGGTCGGGAGTCGTGGCGTCATTGAGACGGCGATAGTCCCCGCACGGTCGCCATCCCCCGCCGGGCTTCGGCACGATGTGCAGCGGCGACGCCCAAGCGCTCTCTGAGCGCCGAACGATGCCGAGTCGCTCCAGGGTAGCGAACGCCGCTTTTGCCACCGCCAGCTTCGTCGGCTCGAGGCGGCGTGCCCGGGCGTAGACCGGTGGCCCGACGGTGGGGATGTGATGGGCCACCCCGTGCTTGACGGCCCCCGCCGAGAAGGTGGGCCGCGTGAGGGCCGGGAAGCCGGCGAGGAGGCGGGTGAATGCGTCCGCTGCCGGAAGCGTACAGACCAACGTGGCCGGAACCGAACCGTTCGGCAAGCCGCTTGGCAAGCCGCTCGTTGAGCTGGGCAACGCACAAGCGAGCGAGCTGAACGTCTCGGCCTGGACAAGACGTCTGCGCTTGACGTCGACCAGGAGCCCATTAGCGCACAGGAAGTCCGCGCCAAGCAGTGCCATGGGCACGTCGGCGGTGACGAACGTCCATCGGAAAACCTGCCCTCCAAACCGCAGAGAGAGGCAGCGTTTTCCGTACGTACGGATGGGCGTCCCGTTCGCGGCAAGCAGCGCGGGGCCCCCACCCGCGGCGTGCTTGTCTGACGTGCCGGCGGGAATGACACTCACCTGCGCTCCCGTGTCGCACAGGTTACGGCGCCCGGAGAAGGTGTCCGTTATGAACAGCAGGCTGCTCGAACGGCCGGCGCTCATCGCCACTATTGAGCGCCGGCCCGGGCGTTTCCCGACCTGTTGAAGGAGCATGGCGGATGACACTGCCGAGCTTCGTGGCCGAACTTGGTGTGGAACCAGCACCAGGTGGTGGAGCTGGAGGAGCACGGCTGGCTCCGCCAGGCCGGTGGAGTTGGCGGGTTTCCCCGCGGTGGCGGTTTTCGCCGCGGCGGTGGGCCGGGCGTGGCGGCGTTCACGAGGTGCGTATACGCATGCTGCGTATGCTGTAGAAGCTGATGCTGTGGAACAGCAGCATGGGAGGCAGCAGCAGGAGGCCCGGCAGCAGCATCAGCCTCGAGGGCCGTGACGGCCACGCCGAATCTCGCCCGCGTGTCCGAAGCGGCGAAGTACCTGTCCGCCTCGGCTGCCAATGCTCGGGGTTCCGTTAGCCCGGTCCCGGCCAACGCGAGGCGAACCTGCGCTGGAAGTTGGCGCCGGAAAAGCGCCCGGAATAGGGAACCGGGGGCTTCGTCGCCCAACAGTGACAGCATATGGTCCATTCGGACCGACGGGCGCGTGTCACCGAGCTCGGGGAGATCCAGGAGGCGGTCGGCCCGTGCGTCGTCCGTGAGGCCGAACGTGGCTAGGAGTAGCCGCTTGAGTGCCTCGTACTTGTGGCCGTCCGGTGGGTGGCGAAGGACGGACACAACTCGAGCGGCCGTGCCGGGCCCGAGGGAGGCGACGACGTGGCAATAGCGCGTGTCATCGCCGGTGAGGCGCCGAAGCTGAAATTGGGCTTCGGCCTGGACGAACCAGACTTCGGCCTGAGCCTCCCAAAATTCCGGAAGTTTGACGAAGTTGGCCATGGCAATGGCGTCGCATGTGGAAGGATCGCTCCGGCAGATCCAACGTCGAGGGGGTCACCAGTAAAGTGCGGCGTTACGCGCGCTGCTTGTGAGCAAGGAGGAAGCGGACAAGCGGTAACTTATAAACATCTTTATTGTAGGAGCTCACTGTAACACTGGCCCGCTCCGGGCTGGGCGCCCGGTGTATATCATGAGGCCACGCCTAGCCCTCGGGCATGGCCACCGCCCACTTGGTGCGCGGGATGATGTCACCACGCCAGTGGGCTTTTGTGTCCGCCACAGTATCATATAAACCGGAGTGCATCTGATAGTCTGATAGATACCAGTCGGTATGCTTATTAAATTAACATTTCGTTATTCTTCGGCCTTAAAAAAAATAAACTCAATCTTTTGCCATCGAATAAAAAAATTGGATTCTTTATTTCTATGTTTCTTTCCTGACCTACAGTAAAATAATTGTAGATTCAATCTTTTTATTGGCAGGATTTTGTTATACCTAAAAACAACAACAACAATCGGACAACGTTTTCCGAGCTGTGCTCCATAATCTCGTGAGAACCCATTGAGATATCGCGAGCAGTGCAAAAGCCTCTCCCTTGTATCGCGTCTTGTTCGTTCGTCGAATCGCCCAGGTAATGTACTGAATTATTCAACACTCGGTGTATATTGGTGTCCGTGGTGTGTTGTAATTATCATATCGGTATTACAGGTAGGGCCTATCAACATTTTGGATTGCAGTTTTCCTTTTTGAGGTTATTTTCTTCAGAGAAAGCAGAGGCGTGTAAAATGGCGTCTTTTGCGCAGTTTCCCGCTCACGAAGTCACGTTGCCTCTGAGGTGTAAATGTTTTTGCTTGAGCGAAAGCTGTGAATAAATGTTTCGGTGTTGTAACTTGTAGTGATAACACATCCTGCCATTTGTTGTGGTGTCGATAAAATCTGTATCTTTTGTTCTTGCGATGGTCAATGAGAGTGAGCCCACATTCCTACAATGGCGGCTCTCCGTGTTTTATTTAATAATTTTAATACAGTACTGTAGCGGCTACCGCTGGGTTTACACAATCGCCTTGCACCTACCAAGGACGCGGAGCGATCACCATGCCGGGCTCGTCCAGGACGCCCGGGCAGGCCCGCGCTCAACTTGCCAGGCCTCGGCCGGGACGCCCGGACACGCCCGGCCACGCCCGCTCTCGACTTGCCAGGCTGCGGCCAGGACGCCCGGCCACGCCCCCTCTCGCCTTTCCCGGGCAAACGCTCCGGGATAATGTGTGTATATATATTGCTGCCCGATAAACGGGCTTTTTAGAGAGTACCCGAGTTGTTTTGTGACAAAGAAACTCGGACCAATTCCAGCTTTTTGTCGCGTCCATTCTTCCGATTACGTGGGAGCACAGCTCCTTCATTGGTGACCTACCGACATGGACACGGCAGTTGCCCTTAAACTGCCTACCTTCTGGGAGGCTCACGCTAGGGTGCATCAAACGCCCAACTATTTTTTAAAAGATGTTGGATTGATCTGTCCCAAATTTTATTTTGTTCCAATCATAAAATAAAGTTGCTATGCAAAATTTGGTAAGGTTTGGACATCATCTTCTGGGTCCACCTCACCATTTCATATTTTGAGTCGGTGGTATCAGAGTTGGAAATTTGACACGCAGCTGTTTTGAGGCCCATAAATAAAAATGAAAGGATTGACTGATTGCTACATATAATAACTTTTTGTAAAGGTATTATTGTGCTCTGTAGCAATATATCATCATCATAGGGATAGGGATACAATTCATTTATATACAAATAGTCAAAATAATGATTTTTTTCAAAATATGGATATAAAGCTAAATGAAGAGTATTTTTAAAATATAATATTGAAGGAGCTGCGCTCCAACGCGAGTTGAAATAATTGACGCGACCAAAGACGGAATTCGTCCGAGTTGCTTTATTGAAACAAAACAGCTCAGGTATTCTGACAAGCCCGTTTATTGGGCAGCAATATATATACACATTTATGCCGGGGCGTTTGCCCGGGAAAACCGAGACCGGGCATGCCCGGGTGTCAAGGGCGAGTCCTGGAAAGGCGAGTCTGGACATGCCCGGGCGTCCTGGACGCGGCCTGGCAAGTCGAGGCTGGGCATGCCCGGGCGCTCTGGGCGAGCCCGGGAAAGACGAGACCGGGCGTGCCCGGGAGGTTCGGGCGTGCCCGGGAACAACGAGTCCGGGCATGCCCAGGAGAGGCGCGTCTGGGCCCGTCCGGACGAGCCCGGCATGGCGATCGCGCCCTGGCCGCGTCCTGGCAGGTGCGAGGCGATTGTGTACATTCAGCGGGAACCGCTACAATATATAAATTAAAGAATATCCTGAATGTTGTAGTCATCTTGTCTTTACAGAGATCTTTTAACTAGACAAGATGATTAAAACAATTATTAGGCTATACTCTAATAAAATTGGATAATTGATTTATTTGTTGTACATAATTATGAAATGACATTATTGTTACTAATACTACCTTTTTCTTTCAGATAAAACAATGGATGGCACAGTAAAGAAAGCATCTGTTGCAACAAGAGAGTCCACCAAGGTGTTTGGTCTTGGAAGTGCCATAACTGAACAAAATTCCCAGATCAATGGCACCAGACTTCCAACTTGTTTACAAGTACTACGTTGTTTCATGTGGCACACGGAAGATGGCAAACTTGAACGACGCTCTCGGTGGGAATCAGCAAAGCTTGTACTGCAGAAAGTGACACCATTTTATGGCAAGGCTAATATTCCTATCATCTCTGAACGCAAGGCTATTGAGAAAATTATCAAACTTGCAGATGATAATTCCAAGCTTAGATCAATCCCTATCAACCGAAGAACAACTCCAGCAAGCATCACAAAGGTGAATCAAATGGAGATGAAATTTATGGAGACATTTCCCTTGTGGCCCAATGATGCTAGTTCTCACATCAAGAATCCTGAAGACTTAGCATTCCTGGAATCTATGAAGACAGATCGCTGTGCAACATTTGGCTGCCATGACTCTGCAGAAAGGGGAGTTAAGCTTAGCTCTGACTTCCTTTCAGCAGCCAGAAGTGAAGACCACTACCAAAATGTGCTACAAGTTGTTGAGCACAACCGCAAGGAGAAACCGAATCTTCGAAAGCGAGCAGCTCAAGACTAAACTGTCAGAAATATCCATGAAAACTACAGTATCTTTGTTTTGTTTCTATTTTCATGTTCATCCATAGTCAGATGTACTCGTATTAAGATGATAAATGCTAAGATTGTGTATATATGATTCTACTGTAGTAAAAATTATATCATTCTGGTATCTATAATACATATGATTATACCAATAAAATCATGATTTTGACTATTTGTGTATAAGTGAATTATATCCCTATCCCTATGATGATTATATATTGCTACAGAGCACAATAATACCTTTCCAAAGAGCTATTGTATGCAGCAATCGGTCAATCCTTTCATTTTTATTTATGGGCCTCAAAACACCTGCGTGTCAAATTTCTGACTGATACTACCGACTCAAAATCTAATTTGCTGAGGTGGACCCAGAAGATGATATCAAAACCTTACCAAATTTTGCATAGGAACTTTATTTTATGACTGGAATGAGAAATGGAATCTGCTCATGAAATGGAATTTTAGTTTGTCTGAAAAAATGAGCGGTTGATGAGAAGTGAGAAAATGGGTGATTTCTGAATCCTCATTATCGCGATGTTGGCAATAATAATTTGGGTTACTCACGATGCCTGGAGAGAATTTTTAACATACTATGTGACAAAGTAGTCTTGTAACCTAAAATAATCTTTAACCTCTTCGATTAAGGGGATAGGAAAAGCGGGGGGGGGGGGGGGGGTGGGGGGGGGTTAAAGCACACGTGTGTTTTGTCTGAAAGAAATGAATTTAATGTAAACATTTATCAAACTGTAACAAATTTAATGAGTTTTCAGAGCCAATAAACTCAAACATACACACAAACATCAACACATTAAAACACACATGCACACACACGGGATAAACACACACACACACACACACACACACACACTCGGTCAATGCACACATACTGTAAATTAACCTTTTCAGCTTTCTTTTCATCAGTTAACCACATTCAGCAACAGATCCAGGTACAATCAGAAGAAATGAAACGTAGTCCAGCTGTCAAAATTGCAATATGTGATGATTTTTTTTTTTAGCATTTATCTCTACCATTTTGAAGAACGATACAAATTAGAGGTCTTGTGAGGGTTGAGACCCCAATATGAATAGCAACTTCCTGCTTTTTATCTTTACAATCATTAAAACTTTCATTGCATTATGTGGAATTTTTTGAGAACTTTTGTGTTCCCCTGAAAAAAAAAAATGGCAAGACCAAATACAGGGTAAGTGGATATGCTACATGGGCAAGCTATTTCTTAAGATGCATGCACGAATCTATCTATATCTATCTATAATTCCAGTAATCTCTGTGTGTGTGTCTGTGTGTGTGTGTGTGTGTGTGTGTGTGTGTGTGTGTGTGTGTGTGTGTGTGTGTGTGTGTGTGTGTGTGTGTGTGTGTGTGTGTGTGTGTGTGTGTGTGTGTGTGTGTGTGTTTGTCTGTGACCGCTGTTTCTCGACAACCACGGGTCCGATATACTTGAAACTTGCCAGGTATATTGCTGGGGACCTGAGGATGTGCCTTTTCAAGGTTTCATATTAATCGGAGAAGTAGTTACCGAGCTATGGCGATTTATTTACCAAACTCCGCAAGCCGTTCGCTTTGGCTTTGCGAATTGGACCAAACCATTTCATGTAAATAGAGGGGGGGGATTGTCACCGTACTCGCAAGCCGTTCGCTTTGGCTTTGCGAATGGACCAAACCATTTCATGAACCAAACCATTTCATGTAAATAGAGGGGGGGGGGGATTGTCACCGTACTCGCAAGCCGTTCGCTTTGGCTTTGCGAATGGACCAAACCATTTCATGTAAATAGAGGGGGGGATTGTCACCGTACTCGCAAGCCGTTCGCTTTGGCTTTGCGAATGGACCAAACCATTTCATGTAAATAGAGGGGGGGGGGATATAATTTTAGATATATATATAGTACGGGCACGCCCTAGTATATATAAAACACAGTTTGTGTGTGTGTGTGTGTAATGTTACCGATAGACTCCTAAACGGAGAGGCTCACGTACTTGATATTTGGCAGACATGGCCATTGAGCCTGGGACGAACATGGCTGACCTAAAAATTTATTTCATAATATGTTTTTACCATATTTTTATCTCAGCGCGAAATATTATGACCGGAATCTGACCGGAAGCAGAGCAGCGCGCTGATTCGCTCAGAGCGATCACGTGATGTTCGTTGCCGCCATTAACTCAGTTACGCATTCGCACGTATTTCAGAGCGATTGCGTTTTTGCCGGGTACTTCTGCATGATTAGCATTTAGCATGATTTAGCATGTTTCACATAGATTTGTTTTCAGCGAGCAGAAGTACCCGACATTGTACGAATAATATATCGATAGTGCCGTGTAGGACTAGGGAGTAGGGACTAGGGCGGAGTGATGCCGCTGTGGGCGGGACCGAGCGAGGTCGCTGTGGGCGGAACCGAGCGAGGTCGCTGTGGGCGGGGCCGAGCGAGGCAGCTATGGGCGGGGCCGAGAGAGGTTGCTGTGGGCGGGGCCGAGCGAGGTCTGCGTTAGTGCGTTGCCGTTGCCTGGTATAAAAAGATGGTGCTTGATGCTCTCGCGTCAAGATACGGACTTGATGTCCGTATCTTTACAACAGACATTCCAATGATGATGATGATAAATGTAATACCACTCAAGGAAGGCCCACAACTCAAGAGAGTGGAAAAAAACAATAAAATGAACAAAAATACGGGGAAGGAGAAGCAACCACTCAGAAGAATGACAGAAAATCATTTCCCTTAAATGTACCGTGTTCACCAACTAGCATGACCAGATACAGGACACCAAAATAATTTCCCTTAAATGTACCGTGTTCACCAACTAGCACGACCAGATACAGGACACCAAAATAATTTCCCTTACACATATCGTGTCCACCAACCAGCAAGACCATACCACTTACCTCTGGATCAAACTGTATTGCAAATATTCAAACGGTTTTTACATGCTGCCGTCTCCTAGCAACCAATGAAATTTTTCAAAAATATTGTAGCTTCACTTTTCACGGAGTATGAGCGTTCTATATATTTTCAATTCAGTGCGCCCGACTCGCTCACGTACTTGATTTGCGGCATAGACATGGCCATTGGGCCTTCACGCTGTAATTTGTGCGAGGCTTTTGTCCGAGTGAGCTTGAGTCGAGAGGGCGAATGTACGGGTTGGGAATGTACGGGTCTCCCTTCCCCCGCCCGGCAACGCCGGTATTGGAGGGCGTCACAGGATCGGTGAGTCTCCAAAATCCGCTTCGTGCTGTTGCGAAGATTCAGGACGATGTCGCGATTGTTGTGCTGCTCTCCGACCATGAGAACTGCAACGTCATTGTTGACTGGCCCTCCCCTTCCCCCTCCCTCCTCCGTCCTCCCTCCCCCTCCCTTCCCCCTCCACCCTACCCCTCCCCTTTCCCCCCCTCCCTTTTCCCCTCCCCGCCCTTTTCCCCCTCCCCCCTACCCCTTCCCCTCCCGCCCTACCCCTCCCCCCTACTCCTTCCCCTCCCCCCTACCCCTTCCCCCTCCCCCTCCCCTCCCTCTCCCCTCCCTCTCCCTCCCTCCTCCTCCCCCTCCCCTCCCACCCCTCTCCTCTCCATCCCTCCCCCTCCCCCCATCCCCCTCTTCTCCCCTCCCCCCTCCCTCCCCCTCCCCCTCCCTCCTCTTCTCCCTCACGTTTATACACGGACTGCCGGGTACTTCCCCCCCCCCCTCTTCTCCCCTCACCCCCCCTCCTCCCCTTCCCCCCCTCTCCTCTCCTCCCCTCCCCCCCCCCCCCTCCTCTCCTCCCCTTCCCCCCCTCTCCTCTCCTCTGCTCCCCTCCCCCCCCGTTCCCCTCCCCTCATCTTCTCCTCCCCTCCCCTCCCCGCCCGGCAATGCCGGGTACTTCTGCTAGTACACAATAATGCCAAACAGAGACTTCTTTTTTTTTGTCCAGCCCTGTTGAATTTACAACATAACCATTCATAACCATTCTCTAGAAATGATTCCTAATACTAGCTATTATCAAACTGTTGGCATATTGTGAACTGAACGTTCTTTTTCTAAATTGAAATATAGAAAATACAGTACAATGTACTGTCAAGCAAAGTATCCAATGTTTTCAAACAAAAAAATTAACGGTTTTCACTCTGATACAATGACAGCTATTGACTACTTGTTGCGGGAATCACTTGTAGTCTCTATAAGGTGAAAGTTAAATAATTCACTTTACTTTCTTGGCCAATTTCCTCATCGCCATACTCTTGCTCCCAAGCCCTCCTCCTTTCTTCTTTCTTTCGGCTTCCTTTTTCAATTCACTTGTTTTCTTCTTGCAATAAAAATGCAGTCGTGCATTGATAAACTTATTAATCAGTTTTTCCTTGAGATTGTGACATACTGGTAGAGAAATGTCAGAACTCAATTCCTGTGCCTTTTCCATCAACATTTTCTTGACATTGTTCTTGTCCATGAGGTCATTCTCTACCTTACGAAACATAAGTTCAACTCTGTAGACCATGTCGAACACAGAATCAGATACCTTAATAAGGCTTCCTTCTTTGTATTCTTTTAGTTGGGTAAGCTTTGAGGCCTGGTGTGCTTTGTCATGTGAGTTTTTCATCACTGCCTGGATGCATGTGTCACACGTTTTTTCGTTTACCTTTACACTCCTTACACAGTATCCTGCCAAATTGTACAGGCTATCACGCTCAGCTTGGCCAAGTTCAGATACCCCTTCTTGGTCGACTGAGAAGTGGATGCTTTCAATGTTCGGTTCAGAAGGGACCCGCACATCTTGGTCGAGGAAGTCAGCGAGAAATTCTCCATCATCCTGTTGGTAACTACCTGTTCGCTTGAGACTGAGGAACTGTGCAGTGCTGATCAGTTTGAGTGCATACTTGAACTCCATTGGAGATGGTACTGGTTTCCTCAAGCGCACGACGGAGAACAGATTTTCCAGGCAATCCTGCGTCAGCCTGGATGTCAGCAGGAATTTGTACCCAGCATCCAGTAACTCTTCCGCTATTTCGAGCACAGATGTTGTAGACAGGACAACCCCTGTCTGGATTGGTTTCCAGTCTCCGTGTCCAATTTTGACACCTTTGAATAGGCAGATCACAGTACGAAGACAGGTGACGGCCTCCTTGTACTTTTCTTCGTTGAGCCTGCTCAGTGCTAGTACTGGATGACGACTAGTCACCAGCTCCAACCATTTGCCTATGAGCTTGATGAACCATGCAGTGGTTAGGTAGCTCTCGTCACGCTTCTCTCTTTCCACCAGATATCTCGGTGCACTACTAACGTCACGGCTCAGTACGCGTGTTGCATTCCCTACTTTCATTTTGTCAAAATGAGTAGGGGTCAGAGCTGCCTTTGTAAGCTTTGGCGCAAGCTTCAAGTCCAGGTCATCTTGATAGTCAACAAGGTCTTTCAGAGGCTCAATGTTTACATCATGCGATTTCAGCCCATGCTCCCTGACAAGACTGTCTGGCAACGTGAAGGTTTGGCCATTCACGAGCGAAGCTTTAATGTTCTTGAAAACATGAGGAACATTGGCTAAAAAGTGAGCCACTTATCACTTGCTTGAGGATGAGGAATTCTACTGACAGTCTTGCAGTGCTTACTGCAAACAACTCCAAAGCTCCTCCACATAGCACGATTTGTACTACCCATGTCGCTAGTAACAGTAACCGTTCTCTACGGGAACCGGGTGCTCCCTGTGTTAAAGGAATACAATACATGGGACTGAACAGTAACTTGACCTACCTCGCAAAGCTTTGAAGACGAAGCCGGCTTCCAGCCCTCACGGCTGACTTTATTCTCCCATATTTTACGTCTATTGGGATCTGAAGGGGATCTGTACATCTTGAAACCCTTGTCATGTCTATTTGTGCATCCAAATGCACAACAACCCGGCATTTTCAGTGAACTAAGGCTTACGTAGGTAGTCAAATCGATTGTACTTGCATAACACGCGAACGCGAGAAGTCAAGCGAACGCGAATTTGGCACCAAAATGGCTCCCTGAGTCACGTGACCATATTTTTCCGGATCGTCATGTCGTAACTCTCTGTATAAAGGGACTCTAAGAGGCCGAATCCCCGAAGTGTTGGGTCTGATCAAAGGGGAGGGGTTGGGGCACAAATGCAGAGTAAGGATGTGAAGATAAACGAACAGGGGGAAGGAAAAGGTGAGATATGACGTGGAAAGGGACAAGAGTAGAACAGCAGAGCAGCTCGTACCTCACCACAGATGCACAGCCGCCATCTTGCCACGCCCAAACACACCGACAGCAGTGTTGCCACTCGGGTTTTTCGAATTTCACCAATCGGGTGCCTAAATGTCACCAAATTGAAGTAGATTTCACCAAATGCCAAGTTTTCATTGGATATCGACTGCTAAATGATAACAAACGTGTAAATATTGTTTACGATACAAACTTTATTGACAAATGAACTGTCGAACAAACTTTTTTTTAACAAAAAGTTTTTTTTTGGTTTTTTTTTGTATACAGAGTCGAGGCTCGTGAAAGAGCTAACATTTATCAAACAAACAAATCAAACAAACAAGCAAGCAAACAAAGTATATAAAAAGGGGAGCGGTCGACAAGATGGGGAGAGAAGGGGAGGAAGCACACAAACACAACATTTGAGAGCAGGGACATCGGGAGATGTTTTTGGAGGGAGAGGGCCTGGGGGGAGGCAGGATAGGTATAAAACGCAAGGACACCAAGGACTTCCAGGAAAGAAGTCAAAAGTCACCTAAAAAAAAAAGTGAATTTGGGGTGAAATTAGCAGGGGTAGAAAAGATCAAGGTTTTGGATTGGGGAAGATAAGAGATGGTGGTGAACAGCCGTTTTAAAGACCTGGAGGGAGGAGTGGGATTGAAGAGAGTGAGGGAGTTTGTTCCAGAGGCGGGAGAAAAGAGGATTGAAGGAGTGAAGGTGAGCAGAGAGTCTTGATTTTGGCAGTTTAACCATAAGAGGGTTGCAGGCAGATCTTGTGCGACCTGCAGGAATATTTGGGGGACAGAGCCCAGAGAGAGCTGGGGGAGAAAGGCCGGAGAGGAGTCGGTAGAAGACGGAAAGACCACCAACCTGGCAGTTTTGTTGGCAGGCAGAGTTGCGTAAAGGTCGCAAAACGGCCTCATCATTTGCCGTGGTCTGACGTCACCGGCCCTTCCCTCCAATCAGTGCGCAGCTTGTGGTAGGTCTTTTTTGCCCTCCGCACCGATTGGCCGAATGTTTGCGCCTCCCTCACTGATTAGCCGAAGTGTCATTGGTCGCACTTCGATTATTGGTGGCCAATCAGTGTGGCCCGCTTCTTGTACGCCCCTCCCCTTGTCAATCAAACGTCCTCCTGGGCGTGGCTATTGCTTGCCTTGCACGATGTTATGGTGTTTTACTGGTGATGTGACTGACTGCGGCCCCATCGGCGGTGCCCCGAACTGGCTTCCTGTTGGTTCTTCACTACTTGACATGCCCCGCCCCTTGTGGCGGGGAGTATTGTTGATATTTCACCAGATTTCGACCAATTTCGATTTCTTCCACCAGATCACCAGACTCAGACCGATTTCACCCAATTGGGTGAAATTTCACCAAGAGTAGCAACGAAGACCGACAGCCAGCAGGGGGCACGAGAGAGAGAGAGAGAGACTGACTGTTTCTTCCTTTTATTACAAGAGTACAAAAAATCAGTTATGTTCAGTCACAAAGAAACAAAACACAATAAAATGGTCTCAAGGAAAGGTTATTTTCAAATCATCATCATCAAGTGTGCATATGACATCATTAAAAACCCATTTTTCTTTAAAACATGTTAAATTCTTGTTCATTTTAAAAAACCGGTACTCTAGCTTTAGTCTTGCATTTACAAGAGCCTTAAGGGTGAGCAGTACATCACATGACGAGTCAGAAGCGTTTCCCATTTTTTTCTTCCTGGATTTATAAATTGCAAACTTGGCCTGGCCAATTAAAAAATTCATTAAAACCACATTCCTAAGGGAAGACGGTCCTAAAACACCATAAATAAAAACATTGTGATTGAAGAGGGAACCAAGCTTCACAAAGCGTTCCTGAAGAAATGTAAAAAGAGGTTGCAATCGTTCACACTCCAGGTATATATGCGGTAGGGTTTCAATGGATGCACAGAAAGGGCATAGATTAGAGTTAGCAGTAGAAAACCGGTTCAGTAAAACATTATAAGGTAAAATCCAGTGTACAAGTTTCCATTGAATATCTCCAACATACTTTGGAGTAGGCAAGAGATAAAAACTTCGCCAATTGGGGCAATTGGGTGGTATTGGGGGTAAAACATCCCGCCATCGAAGCCTCGGGTGCTCAGAAAATGTTTTTGCGTATAAAATTTTAACGTACGCGTTGTACAGAGTTTTCTTTGGAAAGGCGGGAAGGGATAATGCAGTATCATCAGGGCTGTTCAGGCCAGGGGACAGATTAAGTGGCGGGCTGAAGACTAGGAGTTTGGGGAAGTCACCCGCTGTTTCCTCGGGGGAAGGGCCAAGTTCCTCGCAGGTATTACGATACGTTGTGGATATCCCTTGAAGGAACCGAGAGATGATCCTGACAGATTTTATTCCGGTTTTTTGTGCCACAGCGGCAGCACTCAGCCGGCAGCTCCCAGACTCTGTCATGAGGTCTTTCATTCGCAGCAGCTTGGCATCAACAAAACGTTGAACGAGTCCCCTATTATTCAAGCTGTTTTCCAGGAAGGGGTTGTAGCATAGGGGCTCGTTCAACAACATTTCCATGTTGTATGTTGCCATTTCACAGGAAAAGGACAGGGCTTGCCAGGCGTTCATCACCCCTTGGTAAAAGGTGGGCAGCAAGGATGAATCGATTTGATGAGGGTTCATCAAGAAAAGTTCTCGGTCGTAACCCAGCTTGCATGTAAGCTGTAATATGCAGTTAGCCAGAGGCCTCCAGAGTAGGGCTTCATCTCCATATACAAGTTGGCGCACGATATGAAGCCGGAAGACCATAATCCGGCTGCGGATATCAATAAGACCTTGGCCACCTTCAGCGAGTGGCAAGTATGCCACGGGGGGTTGGAGCCAGTGTTTCCCGCTCCAGAAAAAGTCGACAATGCTCTTTTGCAGTGTAATAAGAAGGCTCCCAGGCGGTTGTAGGCATATCATCTTATGCCATAGCATAGAGGCGACAAGATTGTTAATGACGAGAGTTCTTCCGCGGTACGAAAGTTGAAAAAGAAGTCCTTTCCAGCGGGCCAGTTTTGCCATTACCTTGTCTGGTAATCCCACCCAGTTCTGCTGCTCAAAGGTGTTGTTTCCGAGGAAAATACCGAGGTATTTAATGCCACTTTTCTGCCAGTTCACTCCTCCTGGTAGGACAATTGGCGGGCAATCCCCAGGTCCTATCCAAAGGGCTTCACTCTTCTTCCAGTTTACCTGGCCTGAACAAGCCTGACAATATGTTTTTAGTGCCTGAGCCACCGCAGTGACGTCAGCACTATTTTTTATATAAATACAGACATCATCTGCATAGGCAGAGACTTTTAGCGGTGTGGTAAGAATTGATCCAGTGAAGCCAGAAATGTGCGTACGTAACTGGAGCAGAAGAGGTTCGATGGCAAGAGAGTATAAAAGTCCAGATAGCGGGCAACCTTGCCGTACTCCCCGTTGTACAGCAATGGGGCTACACAATACTTGATTAATTTTAAGAACACTGGATATATTACAATACAAAAGTTTAACGTACGAGATAAAAATAGGTCCAAACCCAAAATTCTCTAAAACTCTAAAAAGGTACATGTGGTCAATACAGTCAAAGGCTTTTCCTTGGTCAATAAAAAACAGACCAACATTCATATTAAAATTGTTACAAAACCGAATGGTATCACGGATAAGAAAGATATTATTAAAAATAGTACGTCCAGGAATACAAAAGGATTGATGTTCTCCTATTAGTACATTCATAAAAGGTTTCATTCGATTAGACAAGGCTTTGGCTAAAATTTTATAATCCGTACATAAAACAGAAATAGGACGCCAGTTCTCTATAAGTTGAGTGTCCGCTTTCTTAGGAATTAAGGTGGTGACTGCTCTCCGGCAACTCCACGGCAGTTGTCCATCCTCTAAACATTCATTCAATACCCGCAGTAGGTGAGGTCCAATGGTGTCCCAAAAAAACTGGAAAAATTCACTTGTCAGCCCATCCAGTCCAGGGGCTTTATCAGGTTCCAAGGCCTTCAAGGCAGCGGTGAGCTCAGGTAACCTAAGAGGATCCTCCAACTGCTGCTTCTGATCCTCCGCCAATGTTGGAAGGTTAGAAACAAGTTCCGATATTGCATCCTGGTTAATGTCATGCCGCATAAACCGTTGTTTAAAATGTTTCCGGGCACATTCCCTGATTCTGCCATCTTCATAAAGGAGTTCCCCATCATGGAGCAAGCGTGTAATCATTGACGAAGAGGCCCCCCTTTTAAGGCTGAAGAAGAATTTGGTTGGAGCATCAAGGTCGTGTATGTACCTCATCTTCAGGCGCAATAAAGCATTTTGTGCTCGCCTTTCGGATATGGAATTCAGTAAGGCCGTTTTTCCATGGATTTGTTGCCTCATTCCCTGGTAGCTCACACTTGCGGTTCCCTGAAGCTGTTCCTGTAATTCCAGGATTTCATCTTCAAGTAAGGTTGTGGTTTTTCTTTCCTCTTGAACACCATACGCACGATATTGTTGGCAGAACAGTCTGATGTGCGTTTTGGCATTATCCCACCATTGTCTGAGGTTTGAGAAATTCCCTTGGGAGGCAACCAGAATGTTCCAAATTTCCGGAAAAATGTCCTTAAAGGTACTATCATCAAGTAAGTTGTTATTAAATTTCCAAAAAGCACTCTTGTGTTTCGGGCAGGGGGCAGAAATTTTGAGAAATGTTGCGCTGTGGTCCGAGAATCCTGATGGGCAAATTTTGGATGACAGAACGAGGCGTTCAAGTGGAGGATTAATATAAAACTTGTCCAAGCGAGCAAGTACAATATTACCCTGAATGCATCGACACCATGTGTATTGCCTGATTGATGGGTGCTGTACCCGCCATATATCTGTCAAATTCATTTGTTTTAAAAATTTGGTGAGAGGGATTGTGGAGGCAGGATGGGGCTCTGCACTGTTCCTGTCTAGTTGGGGTTGGAGGGTGCAGTTAAAATCTCCACCAATACAAACATGATTGTCTTGGTTTTTTAGGGCGTTTTGACTGTCGAGGGACGTTAGGTGTGTCCCAAGGTCATTAAAAAAAACTCGCCGAGCTACAGGCGTACTTGGGGCATAGATATTAAAAATAGTATAGAATTTTCCATAGTAGTGGAATTCTAGGGATGCTAGGGATCCCTTGTGTATTTCGTCGAATTTAAGCGATGAAGGTGAAAAGGAGGGGCTAAGAATTATTGCGACACCGCCTTTGCGGGAGTCACCGTTACTAAAGAAGGACAGGCCGGGGAAGAGCCTACACCACTCTGCGACACAGCAGTCGTTGGCATGGGTCTCTTGTAAGAGGGCAATGTCAACTTTCTTCTGTAATAAAAAATCCCTTACTTGAACTTTACGGACAGAGCTACATCCTCCGTTAATATTCAGGCTACAAATGGAAAAACTCATTACAGCTATAAGGAGGAGTGACCACCACTCAATTTTTTGATAGCAGTTCATTCTTAGCTTTTTGCAACCACTTCTTTAAACGGTGACGTTGAGAGGAATTGAAATTAAAAACGTGGGGCCGTTTTACCATCAGTTTAGCGGAATGTATAAAATCAGGTAGCTCCGGAAAAAAGGTTTCTATTACAACATTCCTTTTTCGGAATGTGTCCTTAAGAAACCTTTTTATCTCGGAGGGAGGGATTGGAGGGATTTCTTCTTCCTTAAGGCTACCACATTCACTAACAGAGTCATCTATATCAGATGGCTCAGATGGTGTGTCACACTGGTTTTCATCATTTATCTCCTCACCGTCATCACATCCCTCCACGTTATCGGATGGGGCATAGTCCATAGAGGGGGGGGGACGGGGAGGGAGAGAAATGAGCCATCTTCAGGGGAGGGGGGGGAGGGGGGGGTACTAATTTTTGTGGTTCAACCATATCAGTTTCTAGGTCAGTAGACAAGGGCGAGGATTCATCCACATCTATGTCCTCCAATACCGAGAAACGATTTTCTGTGACGAGGGACAAATCTAGGCCAGAGAGGAGGGGCTGTCGGTTTTCAGTTGTAGGTTTTTTAAAGAGATGACCGTTTTCATCTGTTGTTTGCAGATGTCTTTTTCCTTTTGGGCAGACTAATTGAAACTCGTCCTGGTTAGTGGGAAGAGATTGCAAGGGTTTGGGGGGAGGGGGGGGGAGGGAGGACGTGATCATCGGGAGGGGGATCCCATCGGCTACCACGGCGGGAGAGGTAGGATCAGTTATAGCAGGCAACAAGCTGTGATTGGACGATGTCGCCTGGGGGGTGAGATCTATAGTTAACAGGAGATGGCTGCAATTAGATCCTTCAGTAGAGGGAGGGGCCCCTGTTTCAAGGGGAGGGGAGGGGGGTACGGCGGGGGGGTTTGGATTGGTGGTAAGAGGGCTTGGGTCGGTGGTGGACAGATTGGGATCAGTGGTGGTAAGGCTTGGGTCGATGGTGGGAAGGTTCGGGTCGGTGGTGGGAGGGCTTGGTTCGGCGGCGGGAGGGCTTGGTTCGGTGGTGGGAAGGTTTGGTTCGGTGGTGGGAAGGCTTGGGTCGGTGGTGGGAGGGCTTGGGTCAGTGGTGGAAGGGTTTGGACCGGTGGTGGGAAGGTGGGGTGGTTGTTTATTCCCGGTTCGGAGGGGAGGTTGCACTTGTGGAGAATTCTCTTTTCGGGGGCAGTCATGCTTAACATGCCCAAATTGTCCGCAGCCAAAACATTTTAGAACGTTGGTGGACACGTACACTGTATATTCGTTCTGTTGATGTTTTAATTTTATTATAAGGTTTAAATCCTTCTGGGAATTTTTTAAAATCATAAACACTTGCCGCCGGAATGAAACCACGTGCCTTAAATCGTTGTTTCGTGACCCGAAGGGAATCATGGAGATACGAGACACGATGGTACCGTATCGGGACAACTCTTTAATTAGTACATCGTCGGATACAAATGGGGGGCAATTTGATATCACGACTTTTATCGCTGGGCTATCTAGTGGGGAAATCATTACAAATAAATCTGGATCGATTGTCAAACCCTGTTCGACAATTTGTGGGACACAATCCACGTCGGACAAAAAAATAACGATCCGCTTGTTCATCCGCGAAGCGGCAACAACCTTGTCGATCCCGACAACACGACCGGTTGCGAGGACAACGTCCTCGACACTAACCTCACGTTCCGGAGGTACACAAAAGAACCCGTGCTTACGGGTCAGGCTCTGAAAGGCCGTAAATCGAGATAGTGCAGCTGCCATGCTGCAACAGCTGCACTTACAACCCCTCCCCAACTCGGGGAGGGTGAATATATAATACAATCTTCCCTACCCGAACTCCGGGAATGGGAAGCAATCAGACCTCTCCGATTTCCCTAACTTCGGAAAAGGGAGGCAACAAAACAAACTGAAGGAAGGATAAACGAAAGGAAAAAAAGGAAATAGAGGTTTAAGATGAAGGAGCAAACACCGATCGGGCGACGCCCAAAAACGGCGAACCCTTACCAGCGATCACCCTGTGCTCTCCGGCTCTCTCTCCCGTCTCAACGTATATGGGAATCACCAGGAAGACTCCACGAACAGGTACAAGGACACAGAGGGGGGAAAACGGGGGGGGGGGGGGAAATGGAGCAACAACACAGAGCACTCACAGGCCTCCACAAGCAGACGCCATGACAGTACAACCAGCATGCAAACGACCAGCAGGGGGCGCGAGAGAGAGAGAGAGAGAGAGAGAGAGAGAGAGAGAGAGAGAGAGAGAGAGAGAGAGAGAGAGAGAGGGAGAGAGGGAGAGAGGGAGAGAGGGAGAGAGAGGCTGTGTGTGTGTGTGTGTGTGTGTGTGTGTGTGTGTGTGTGTGTGTGTGTGTGTGTGTGTGTGTGTGTGTGTGTGTGTGTGTGTGTGTGTGTGTGTGTGTAAGTAAGAGAGAGACTTTGCAGCATGTTTTTAAATTGGAACTGGGTTGGTGTGTTGGTTGTTGACGGCAAACTCTTATTATCAAGCATTTACATCATAGATTGAGTTCTCGAACGGCAGTTTGTGCCCCCCCCCCCCCCCCCCCCGCGGTTACTCTAATGCCCCCGATTAGATTTGTTCTGACGCCGACTCTGTCTTTACTTCCTCCCTCTACCCCGCAACCCCCTACCCTCCCACTTCAGCACTGCTGAGCTGAGTAAGAAAGTACAAGACTCTGCAGCACAGTAATCCTCATCAGTGACGTCGCCAACGCTTCACTGTCAGAGGAAAATTCGATCTTCATTCTCAATGGATGAAGATTTATTTCATATTCCCGGCAACCCGCACAGCGTGAGCGTGTTGAAGGAGGGATATTGCTACAAGGACCGACACGGCCGGACGAGGGCCGAGGGCACGGTGTCCCTTATAACCGGCCCGTGTTCCATCGTGGTGGATACGGGCGGGCCGTGGTCCACTCAGGAGTTGGCAAACGCCCTCTGCAAGCGTGGAGTGACGCACGAGAGCGTGCCCTGGGTGGTCGTCACGCACGGCCACTTGGATCATGCGGGCGGACTCGCGCTCTTTCCGCGCTCGAAGATCGTCATGGGTGGCGATGTCAGCGACGGGCCGGCCTCGTTCACGGCCCACGATTTCGGCATGGACGGGCGCTAGTACTGACCCCGGGCGTGCAGGTGATTAGCACTCCCGGGCACACGGCAGAGGACGTGAGCGTACTGGTCAGCGGAACCCGGCACGGCACCGTGCTCATAGCCGGAGACCTGTTCGAGAGAGAGCACGATGATGAAGACGAGCCAGGGCCTGATGAGACGACGCGCCCGAGCTGGCGAACCAGCAGCTTTGACCAGGACCTGCATGTAGCCAACAGGGAGCGCGCCTTGATGCTCGCCGATGTCATCGTGCCTGGACATGGGCCGCCATTTCTTGTCAAAAAGTCGTGATCATGGGCAATAGGTGTGCTGTTGGTGAGATCTTTTACTACACACACACACACACACACACACACACACACACACACACACACACACACACACACACACACACTGCACATATACACATACAGTACACATATACACACACACATATGCACATATAACACATACAGTACACATATACACACACACATATGCACATATACACATACAGATATATACACATACAGTACACATATAAACATACAGTGCACATATACACATGCACATATACACATACAGTACAGATATATACACCTACAGTACACATATAAAC
>NW_027619047.1:0-54301 GCF_964187855.1 Myxine glutinosa
ACTTTTTGCACTTGTGTTAGTGTTGAAAAACCACTTTTCGCACTTGTGTTAGTGTTGAAAAACCACTTTTCGCACTTGTGTTGGTGCAGGAACCCACTTTTGCACTTGTATTAGTGTGGAAAAAACACTTTTCGCACTTGTGTTAGTGTTGAAAAAGCACTTTTCGCACTTGTGTTAATGTTGAAAAAACCACTTTTCGCACTTGTGTTGGTGCAGGAAACCACTTTTGCACTTGTATTAGTGTGGAAAAACCACTTTTCGCACTTGTGTTAGTGTTGAAAAACCACTTTTTGCACTTGTGTTGGTGCAGGAAACCACTTTTGCACTTGTATTAGTGTGGAAAAAACACTTTTTGCACTTGTGATAGTGTTGAAAAACCACTTTTCGCACTTGTGTTAGTGTTGAAAAACCACTTTTCGCACTTGTGTTGGTGCAGGAAACCCCTTTTGCACTTGTATAAGTGTGGAAAAACCACTTTTCGCACTTGTGTTAATGTTGAAAAACCACTTTTCGCACTTGTGTTAGTGTTGAAAAACCACTTTTTGCACTTGTGTTGGTGCAGGAAACCAGTTTTGCACTTGTATTAGTGTGGAAAAAACACTTTTTGCACGTGTGATAGTGTTGAAAAACCACTTTTCGCACTTGTGTTAGTGTTGAAAAACCACTTTTCGCAATTGTGTTAGTGTTGAAAAACCACTTTTCGCACTTGTGTTGGTGCAGGAAACCACTTTTGCACTTGTATTAGTGTGGAAAAAACACTTTTTGCACTTGTGATAGTGTAGAAAAACCACTTTTCGCACTTGTGTTAGTGTTGAAAAACCACTTTTCGCACTTGTGTTGGTGCAGGAAACCACTTTTGCACTTGTATTAGTGTGGAAAAAACACTTTTTGCACTTGTGATAGTGTTGAAAAACCACTTTTCGCACTTGTATTAGTGTGGAAAAAACACTTTTTGCACTTGTATTAGTGTAGAAAAAACACTTTTTGCACTTGTGTTAGTGTTGAAAAACCACTTTTCGCACTTGTGTAAAACCACTTTTCGCACTTGTGTTGGTGCAGGAAACCACTTTTGCACTTGTATTAGTGTGGATAAAACACTTTTTGCACTTGTGATAGTGTTGAAAAACCACTTTTCGCACTTGTGTTAGTGTTGAAAAACCACTTTTCGCACTTGTGTTGGTGCAGGAAACCACTTTTGCACTTGTATTAGTGTGGAAAAAACACTTTTTGCACTTGTGATAGTGTTGAAAAACCACTTTTCGCACTTGTATTAGTGTGGTAAAAACACTTTTTGCACTTGTATTAGTGTCGAAAAAACACTTTTTGCACTTGTGATAGTGTTGAAAAACCACTTTTCGCACTTGTGTCAGTGTTGAAAAACCACTTTTCGCACTTGTGTTGGTGTTGAAAAACCACTTTTCGCACTTGTGTTAGTGTTGAAAAACCACTTTTCGCACTTGTGTTGGTGCAGGAAACCACTTTTGCACTTGTATTTGTGTGGAAAAAACACTTTTTGCACTTGTGATAGTGTTGAAAAACCACTTTTCGCACTTGTGTTAGTGTTGAAAAACCACTTTTCGCACTTGTGTTGGTGCAGGAAACCACTTTTGCACTTGTATTAGTGTGGAAAAAACACTTTTCGCACTTGTGTTAGTGTTGAAAAAGCACTTTTCGCACTTGTGTTAGTGTTGAAAAACCACTTTTCGCACTTGTGTTGGTGCAGGAAACCACTTTTGCACTTGTATTAGTGTGGAAAAACCACTTTTTGCACTTGTGTTAGTGTTGAAAAACCACTTTTTGCACTTGTGTTAGTGTTGAAAAACCACTTTTCGCACTTGTGTTGGTGCAGGAAACCACTTTTGCACTTGTATTAGTGTGGAAAAAACACTTTTCGCACTTGTGTTAGTGTTGAAAAAGCACTTTTCGCACTTGTGTTAGTGTTGAAAAAACCACTTTTCGCACTTGTGTTGGTGCAGGAAACCACTTTTGCACTTGTATTAGTGTGGAAAAACCACTTTTCGCACTTGTGTTAGTGTTGAAAAACCACTTTTTGCACTTGTGTTAGTGTTGAAAAACCACTTTTCGCACTTGTGTTGGTGCAGGAAACCACTTTTGCACTTGTATTAGTGTGGAAAAAACACTTTTCGCACTTGTGTTAGTGTTGAAAAACCACTTTTCGCACTTGTGTTAGTGTTGAAAAACCACTTTTCGCACTTGTGTTAGTGTTGAAAAACCACTTTTCGCACTTGTGTTGGTGCAGGAAACCACTTTTGCACTTGTATTAGTGTGGAAAAAACACTTTTTGCACTTGTGATAGTGTTGAAAAACCACTTTTCGCACTTGTGTTAGTGTTGAAAAACCACTTTTCGCACTTGTGTTGGTGCAGGAAACCACTTTTGCACTTGTATTAGTGTGGAAAAAACACTTTTTGCACTTGTGATAGTGTTGAAAAACCACTTTTCGCACTTGTATTAGTGTGGTAAAAACACTTTTTGCACTTGTATTAGTGTCGAAAAAACACTTTTTGCACTTGTGATAGTGTTGAAAAACCACTTTTCGCACTTGTGTCAGTGTTGAAAAACCACTTTTCGCACTTGTGTTGGTGTTGAAAAACCACTTTTCGCACTTGTGTTAGTGTTGAAAAACCACTTTTCGCACTTGTGTTGGTGCAGGAAACCACTTTTGCACTTGTATTTGTGTGGAAAAAACACTTTTTGCTCTTGTGATAGTGTTGAAAAACCACTTTTCGCACTTGTGTTAGTGTTGAAAAACCACTTTTCGCACTTGTGTTGGTGCAGGAAACCACTTTTGCACTTGTATTAGTGTGGAAAAACCACTTTTTGCACTTGTGTTAGTGTTGAAAAACCACTTTTCGCACTTGTGTTAGTGTTGAAAAACCACTTTTCGCACTTGTGTTGGTGCAGGAACCCACTTTTGCACTTGTATTAGTGTGGAAAAAACACTTTTCGCACTTGTGTTAGTGTTGAAAAAGCACTTTTCGCACTTGTGTTAATGTTGAAAAAACCACTTTTCGCACTTGTGTTGGTGCAGGAAACCACTTTTGCACTTGTATTAGTGTGGAAAAACCACTTTTCGCACTTGTGTTAGTGTTGAAAAACCACTTTTTGCACTTGTGTTGGTGCAGGAAACCACTTTTGCACTTGTATTAGTGTGGAAAAAACACTTTTTGCACTTGTGATAGTGTTGAAAAACCACTTTTCGCACTTGTGTTAGTGTTGAAAAACCACTTTTCGCACTTGTGTTGGTGCAGGAAACCCCTTTTGCACTTGTATAAGTGTGGAAAAACCACTTTTCGCACTTGTGTTAATGTTGAAAAACCACTTTTCGCACTTGTGTTAGTGTTGAAAAACCACTTTTTGCACTTGTGTTGGTGCAGGAAACCAGTTTTGCACTTGTATTAGTGTGGAAAAAACACTTTTTGCACGTGTGATAGTGTTGAAAAACCACTTTTCGCACTTGTGTTAGTGTTGAAAAACCACTTTTCGCAATTGTGTTAGTGTTGAAAAACCACTTTTCGCACTTGTGTTGGTGCAGGAAACCACTTTTGCACTTGTATTAGTGTGGAAAAAACACTTTTTGCACTTGTGATAGTGTAGAAAAACCACTTTTCGCACTTGTGTTAGTGTTGAAAAACCACTTTTCGCACTTGTGTTGGTGCAGGAAACCACTTTTGCACTTGTATTAGTGTGGAAAAAACACTTTTTGCACTTGTGATAGTGTTGAAAAACCACTTTTCGCACTTGTATTAGTGTGGTAAAAACACTTTTTGCACTTGTATTAGTGTCGAAAAAACACTTTTTGCACTTGTGATAGTGTTGAAAAACCACTTTTCGCACTTGTGTCAGTGTTGAAAAACCACTTTTCGCACTTGTGTTGGTGTTGAAAAACCACTTTTCGCACTTGTGTTAGTGTTGAAAAACCACTTTTCGCACTTGTGTTGGTGCAGGAAACCACTTTTGCACTTGTATTAGTGTGGAAAAAACACTTTTTGCACTTGTGATAGTGTTGAAAAACCACTTTTCGCACTTGTGTTAGTGTTGAAAAACCACTTTTCGCACTTGTGTTGGTGCAGGAAACCACTTTTGCACTTGTATTAGTGTGGAAAAAACACTTTTTGCACTTATGATAGTGTTGAAAAACCACTTTTCGCACTTGTATTAGTGTGGTAAAAACACTTTTTGCACTTGTATTAGTGTCGAAAAAACACTTTTTGCACTTGTGATAGTGTTGAAAAACCACTTTTCGCACTTGTGTCAGTGTTGAAAAACCACTTTTCGCACTTGTGTTGGTGTTGAAAAACCACTTTTCGCACTTGTGTTAGTGTTGAAAAACCACTTTTCGCACTTGTGTTGGTGCAGGAAACCACTTTTGCACTTGTATTTGTGTGGAAAAAACACTTTTTGCTCTTGTGATAGTGTTGAAAAACCACTTTTCGCACTTGTGTTAGTGTTGAAAAACCACTTTTCGCACTTGTGTTGGTGCAGGAAACCACTTTTGCATTTGTATTAGTGTGGAAAAACCACTTTTTGCACTTGTGTTAGTGTTGAAAAACCACTTTTCGCACTTGTGTTAGTGTTGAAAAACCACTTTTCGCACTTGTGTTGGTGCAGGAACCCACTTTTGCACTTGTATTAGTGTGGAAAAAACACTTTTCGCACTTGTGTTAGTGTTGAAAAAGCACTTTTCGCACTTGTGTTAATGTTGAAAAAACCACTTTTCGCACTTGTGTTGGTGCAGGAAACCACTTTTGCACTTGTATTAGTGTGGAAAAACCACTTTTCGCACTTGTGTTAGTGTTGAAAAACCACTTTTTGCACTTGTGTTGGTGCAGGAAACCACTTTTGCACTTGTATTAGTGTGGAAAAAACACTTTTTGCACTTGTGATAGTGTTGAAAAACCACTTTTCGCACTTGTGTTAGTGTTGAAAAACCACTTTTCGCACTTGTGTTGGTGCAGGAAACCCCTTTTGCACTTGTATAAGTGTGGAAAAACCACTTTTCGCACTTGTGTTAATGTTGAAAAACCACTTTTCGCACTTGTGTTAGTGTTGAAAAACCACTTTTTGCACTTGTGTTGGTGCAGGAAACCAGTTTTGCACTTGTATTAGTGTGGAAAAAACACTTTTTGCACGTGTGATAGTGTTGAAAAACCACTTTTCGCACTTGTGTTAGTGTTGAAAAACCACTTTTCGCAATTGTGTTAGTGTTGAAAAACCACTTTTCGCACTTGTGTTGGTGCAGGAAACCACTTTTGCACTTGTATTAGTGTGGAAAAAACACTTTTTGCACTTGTGATAGTGTAGAAAAACCACTTTTCGCACTTGTGTTAGTGTTGAAAAACCACTTTTCGCACTTGTGTTGGTGCAGGAAACCACTTTTGCACTTGTATTAGTGTGGAAAAAACACTTTTTGCACTTGTGATAGTGTTGAAAAACCACTTTTCGCACTTGTATTAGTGTGGAAAAAACACTTTTTGCACTTGTGTTAGTGTAGAAAAAACACTTTTTGCACTTGTGTTAGTGTTGAAAAACCACTTTTCGCACTTGTGTTAGTGTTGAAAAACCACTTTTCGCACTTGTGTTGGTGCAGGAAACCACTTTTGCACTTGTATTAGTGTGGATAAAACAATTTTTGCACTTGTGATAGTGTTGAAAAACCACTTTTCGCACTTGTGTTAGTGTTGAAAAACCACTTTTCGCACTTGTGTTGGTGCAGGAAACCACTTTTGCACTTGTATTAGTGTGGAAAAAACACTTTTTGCACTTGTGATAGTGTTGAAAAACCACTTTTCGCACTTGTATTAGTGTGGTAAAAACACTTTTTGCACTTGTATTAGTGTCGAAAAAACACTTTTTGCACTTGTGATAGTGTTGAAAAACCACTTTTCGCACTTGTGTCAGTGTTGAAAAACCACTTTTCGCACTTGTGTTGGTGTTGAAAAACCACTTTTCGCACTTGTGTTAGTGTTGAAAAACCACTTTTCGCACTTGTGTTGGTGCAGGAAACCACTTTTGCACTTGTATTTGTGTGGAAAAAACACTTTTTGCACTTGTGATAGTGTTGAAAAACCACTTTTCGCACTTGTGTTAGTGTTGAAAAACCACTTTTCGCACTTGTGTTGGTGCAGGAAACCACTTTTGCACTTGTATTAGTGTGGAAAAAACACTTTTCGCACTTGTGTTAGTGTTGAAAAAGCACTTTTCGCACTTGTGTTAGTGTTGAAAAACCACTTTTCGCACTTGTGTTGGTGCAGGAAACCACTTTTGCACTTGTATTAGTGTGGAAAAACCACTTTTTGCACTTGTGTTAGTGTTGAAAAACCACGTTTCGCACTTGTGTTAGTGTTGAAAAACCACTTTTCGCACTTGTGTTGGTGCAGGAACCCACTTTTGCACTTGTATTAGTGTGGAAAAAACACTTTTCGCACTTGTGTTAGTGTTGAAAAAGCACTTTTCGCACTTGTGTTAATGTTGAAAAAACCACTTTTCGCACTTGTGTTGGTGCAGGAAACCACTTTTGCACTTGTATTAGTGTGGAAAAACCACTTTTCGCACTTGTGTTAGTGTTGAAAAACCACTTTTTGCACTTGTGTTGGTGCAGGAAACCACTTTTGCACTTGTATTAGTGTGGAAAAAACACTTTTTGCACTTGTGATAGTGTTGAAAAACCACTTTTCGCACTTGTGTTAGTGTTGAAAAACCACTTTTCGCACTTGTGTTGGTGCAGGAAACCCCTTTTGCACTTGTATAAGTGTGGAAAAACCACTTTTCGCACTTGTGTTAATGTTGAAAAACCACTTTTCGCACTTGTGTTAGTGTTGAAAAACCACTTTTTGCACTTGTGTTGGTGCAGGAAACCAGTTTTGCACTTGTATTAGTGTGGAAAAAACACTTTTTGCACGTGTGATAGTGTTGAAAAACCACTTTTCGCACTTGTGTTAGTGTTGAAAAACCACTTTTCGCAATTGTGTTAGTGTTGAAAAACCACTTTTTGCACTTGTGTTGGTGCAGGAAACCACTTTTGCACTTGTATTAGTGTGGAAAAAACACTTTTTGCACTTGTGATAGTGTAGAAAAACCACTTTTCGCACTTGTGTTAGTGTTGAAAAACCACTTTTCGCACTTGTGTTGGTGCAGGAAACCACTTTTGCACTTGTATTAGTGTGGAAAAAACACTTTTTGCACTTGTGATAGTGTTGAAAAACCACTTTTCGCACTTGTATTAGTGTGGAAAAAACACTTTTTGCACTTGTATTAGTGTAGAAAAAACACTTTTTGCACTTGTGTTAGTGTTGAAAAACCACTTTTCGCACTTGTGTTAGTGTTGAAAAACCACTTTTCGCACTTGTGTTGGTGCAGGAAACCACTTTTGCACTTGTATTAGTGTGGATAAAACACTTTTTGCACTTGTGATAGTGTTGAAAAACCACTTTTCGCACTTGTATTAGTGTGGTAAAAACACTTTTTGCACTTGTATTAGTGTCGAAAAAACACTTTTTGCACTTGTGATAGTGTTGAAAAACCACTTTTCGCACTTGTGTCAGTGTTGAAAAACCACTTTTCGCACTTGTGTTGGTGTTGAAAAACCACTTTTCGCACTTGTGTTAGTGTTGAAAAACCACTTTTCGCACTTGTGTTGGTGCAGGAAACCACTTTTGCACTTGTATTTGTGTGGAAAAAACACTTTTTGCACTTGTGATAGTGTTGAAAAACCACTTTTCGCACTTGTGTTAGTGTTGAAAAACCACTTTTCGCACTTGTGTTGGTGCAGGAAACCACTTTTGCACTTGTATTAGTGTGGAAAAAACACTTTTCGCACTTGTGTTAGTGTTGAAAAAGCACTTTTCGCACTTGTGTTAGTGTTGAAAAACCACTTTTCGCACTTGTGTTGGTGCAGGAAACCACTTTTGCACTTGTATTAGTGTGGAAAAACCACTTTTTGCACTTGTGTTAGTGTTGAAAAACCACTTTTTGCACTTGTGTTAGTGTTGAAAAACCACTTTTCGCACTTGTGTTGGTGCAGGAAACCACTTTTGCACTTGTATTAGTGTGGAAAAAACACTTTTTGCACTTGTGATAGTGTTGAAAAACCACTTTTCGCACTTGTATTAGTGTGGTAAAAACACTTTTTGCACTTGTATTAGTGTCGAAAAAACACTTTTTGCACTTGTGATAGTGTTGAAAAACCACTTTTCGCACTTGTGTCAGTGTTGAAAAACCACTTTTCGCACTTGTGTTGGTGTTGAAAAACCACTTTTCGCACTTGTGTTAGTGTTGAAAAACCACTTTTCGCACTTGTGTTGGTGCAGGAAACCACTTTTGCACTTGTATTAGTGTGGAAAAAACACTTTTTGCACTTGTGATAGTGTTGAAAAACCACTTTTCGCACTTGTGTTAGTGTTGAAAAACCACTTTTCGCACTTGTGTTGGTGCAGGAAACCACTTTTGCACTTGTATTAGTGTGGAAAAAACACTTTTTGCACTTATGATAGTGTTGAAAAACCACTTTTCGCACTTGTATTAGTGTGGTAAAAACACTTTTTGCACTTGTATTAGTGTCGAAAAAACACTTTTTGCACTTGTGATAGTGTTGAAAAACCACTTTTCGCACTTGTGTCAGTGTTGAAAAACCACTTTTCGCACTTGTGTTGGTGTTGAAAAACCACTTTTCGCACTTGTGTTAGTGTTGAAAAACCACTTTTCGCACTTGTGTTGGTGCAGGAAACCACTTTTGCACTTGTATTTGTGTGGAAAAAACACTTTTTGCTCTTGTGATAGTGTTGAAAAACCACTTTTCGCACTTGTGTTAGTGTTGAAAAACCACTTTTCGCACTTGTGTTGGTGCAGGAAACCACTTTTGCATTTGTATTAGTGTGGAAAAACCACTTTTTGCACTTGTGTTAGTGTTGAAAAACCACTTTTCGCACTTGTGTTAGTGTTGAAAAACCACTTTTCGCACTTGTGTTGGTGCAGGAACCCACTTTTGCACTTGTATTAGTGTGGAAAAAACACTTTTCGCACTTGTGTTAGTGTTGAAAAAGCACTTTTCGCACTTGTGTTAATGTTGAAAAAACCACTTTTCGCACTTGTGTTGGTGCAGGAAACCACTTTTGCACTTGTATTAGTGTGGAAAAACCACTTTTCGCACTTGTGTTAGTGTTGAAAAACCACTTTTTGCACTTGTGTTGGTGCAGGAAACCACTTTTGCACTTGTATTAGTGTGGAAAAAACACTTTTTGCACTTGTGATAGTGTTGAAAAACCACTTTTCGCACTTGTGTTAGTGTTGAAAAACCACTTTTCGCACTTGTGTTGGTGCAGGAAACCCCTTTTGCACTTGTATAAGTGTGGAAAAACCACTTTTCGCACTTGTGTTAATGTTGAAAAACCACTTTTCGCACTTGTGTTAGTGTTGAAAAACCACTTTTTGCACTTGTGTTGGTGCAGGAAACCAGTTTTGCACTTGTATTAGTGTGGAAAAAACACTTTTTGCACGTGTGATAGTGTTGAAAAACCACTTTTCGCACTTGTGTTAGTGTTGAAAAACCACTTTTCGCAATTGTGTTAGTGTTGAAAAACCACTTTTCGCACTTGTGTTGGTGCAGGAAACCACTTTTGCACTTGTATTAGTGTGGAAAAAACACTTTTTGCACTTGTGATAGTGTAGAAAAACCACTTTTCGCACTTGTGTTAGTGTTGAAAAACCACTTTTCGCACTTGTGTTGGTGCAGGAAACCACTTTTGCACTTGTATTAGTGTGGAAAAAACACTTTTTGCACTTGTGATAGTGTTGAAAAACCACTTTTCGCACTTGTATTAGTGTGGAAAAAACACTTTTTGCACTTGTATTAGTGTAGAAAAAACACTTTTTGCACTTGTGTTAGTGTTGAAAAACCACTTTTCGCACTTGTGTTAGTGTTGAAAAACCACTTTTCGCACTTGTGTTGGTGCAGGAAACCACTTTTGCACTTGTATTAGTGTGGATAAAACAATTTTTGCACTTGTGATAGTGTTGAAAAACCACTTTTCGCACTTGTGTTAGTGTTGAAAAACCACTTTTCGCACTTGTGTTGGTGCAGGAAACCACTTTTGCACTTGTATTAGTGTGGAAAAAACACTTTTTGCACTTGTGATAGTGTTGAAAAACCACTTTTCGCACTTGTATTAGTGTGGTAAAAACACTTTTTGCACTTGTATTAGTGTCGAAAAAACACTTTTTGCACTTGTGATAGTGTTGAAAAACCACTTTTCGCACTTGTGTCAGTGTTGAAAAACCACTTTTCGCACTTGTGTTGGTGTTGAAAAACCACTTTTCGCACTTGTGTTAGTGTTGAAAAACCACTTTTCGCACTTGTGTTGGTGCAGGAAACCACTTTTGCACTTGTATTTGTGTGGAAAAAACACTTTTTGCACTTGTGATAGTGTTGAAAAACCACTTTTCGCACTTGTGTTAGTGTTGAAAAACCACTTTTCGCACTTGTGTTGGTGCAGGAAACCACTTTTGCACTTGTATTAGTGTGGAAAAAACACTTTTCGCACTTGTGTTAGTGTTGAAAAAGCACTTTTCGCACTTGTGTTAGTGTTGAAAAACCACTTTTCGCACTTGTGTTGGTGCAGGAAACCACTTTTGCACTTGTATTAGTGTGGAAAAACCACTTTTTGCACTTGTGTTAGTGTTGAAAAACCACGTTTCGCACTTGTGTTAGTGTTGAAAAACCACTTTTCGCACTTGTGTTGGTGCAGGAACCCACTTTTGCACTTGTATTAGTGTGGAAAAAACACTTTTCGCACTTGTGTTAGTGTTGAAAAAGCACTTTTCGCACTTGTGTTAATGTTGAAAAAACCACTTTTCGCACTTGTGTTGGTGCAGGAAACCACTTTTGCACTTGTATTAGTGTGGAAAAACCACTTTTCGCACTTGTGTTAGTGTTGAAAAACCACTTTTTGCACTTGTGTTGGTGCAGGAAACCACTTTTGCACTTGTATTAGTGTGGAAAAAACACTTTTTGCACTTGTGATAGTGTTGAAAAACCACTTTTCGCACTTGTGTTAGTGTTGAAAAACCACTTTTCGCACTTGTGTTGGTGCAGGAAACCCCTTTTGCACTTGTATAAGTGTGGAAAAACCACTTTTCGCACTTGTGTTAATGTTGAAAAACCACTTTTCGCACTTGTGTTAGTGTTGAAAAACCACTTTTTGCACTTGTGTTGGTGCAGGAAACCAGTTTTGCACTTGTATTAGTGTGGAAAAAACACTTTTTGCACGTGTGATAGTGTTGAAAAACCACTTTTCGCACTTGTGTTAGTGTTGAAAAACCACTTTTCGCAATTGTGTTAGTGTTGAAAAACCACTTTTTGCACTTGTGTTGGTGCAGGAAACCACTTTTGCACTTGTATTAGTGTGGAAAAAACACTTTTTGCACTTGTGATAGTGTAGAAAAACCACTTTTCGCACTTGTGTTAGTGTTGAAAAACCACTTTTCGCACTTGTGTTGGTGCAGGAAACCACTTTTGCACTTGTATTAGTGTGGAAAAAACACTTTTTGCACTTGTGATAGTGTTGAAAAACCACTTTTCGCACTTGTATTAGTGTGGAAAAAACACTTTTTGCACTTGTATTAGTGTAGAAAAAACACTTTTTGCACTTGTGTTAGTGTTGAAAAACCACTTTTCGCACTTGTGTTAGTGTTGAAAAACCACTTTTCGCACTTGTGTTGGTGCAGGAAACCACTTTTGCACTTGTATTAGTGTGGATAAAACACTTTTTGCACTTGTGATAGTGTTGAAAAACCACTTTTCGCACACTGTGTTAGTGTTGAAAAACCACTTTTCGCACTTGTGTTGGTGCAGGAAACCACTTTTGCACTTGTATTAGTGTGGAAAAAACACTTTTTGCACTTGTGATAGTGTTGAAAAACCACTTTTCGCACTTGTATTAGTGTGGTAAAAACACTTTTTGCACTTGTATTAGTGTCGAAAAAACACTTTTTGCACTTGTGATAGTGTTGAAAAACCACTTTTCGCACTTGTGTCAGTGTTGAAAAACCACTTTTCGCACTTGTGTTGGTGTTGAAAAACCACTTTTCGCACTTGTGTTAGTGTTGAAAAACCACTTTTCGCACTTGTGTTGGTGCAGGAAACCACTTTTGCACTTGTATTTGTGTGGAAAAAACACTTTTTGCACTTGTGATAGTGTTGAAAAACCACTTTTCGCACTTGTGTTAGTGTTGAAAAACCACTTTTCGCACTTGTGTTGGTGCAGGAAACCACTTTTGCACTTGTATTAGTGTGGAAAAAACACTTTTCGCACTTGTGTTAGTGTTGAAAAAGCACTTTTCGCACTTGTGTTAGTGTTGAAAAACCACTTTTCGCACTTGTGTTGGTGCAGGAAACCACTTTTGCACTTGTATTAGTGTGGAAAAACCACTTTTTGCACTTGTGTTAGTGTTGAAAAACCACTTTTTGCACTTGTGTTAGTGTTGAAAAACCACTTTTCGCACTTGTGTTGGTGCAGGAAACCACTTTTGCACTTGTATTAGTGTGGAAAAAACACTTTTTGCACTTGTGATAGTGTTGAAAAACCACTTTTCGCACTTGTATTAGTGTGGTAAAAACACTTTTTGCACTTGTATTAGTGTCGAAAAAACACTTTTTGCACTTGTGATAGTGTTGAAAAACCACTTTTCGCACTTGTGTCAGTGTTGAAAAACCACTTTTCGCACTTGTGTTGGTGTTGAAAAACCACTTTTCGCACTTGTGTTAGTGTTGAAAAACCACTTTTCGCACTTGTGTTGGTGCAGGAAACCACTTTTGCACTTGTATTAGTGTGGAAAAAACACTTTTTGCACTTGTGATAGTGTTGAAAAACCACTTTTCGCACTTGTGTTAGTGTTGAAAAACCACTTTTCGCACTTGTGTTGGTGCAGGAAACCACTTTTGCACTTGTATTAGTGTGGAAAAAACACTTTTTGCACTTATGATAGTGTTGAAAAACCACTTTTCGCACTTGTATTAGTGTGGTAAAAACACTTTTTGCACTTGTATTAGTGTCGAAAAAACACTTTTTGCACTTGTGATAGTGTTGAAAAACCACTTTTCGCACTTGTGTCAGTGTTGAAAAACCACTTTTCGCACTTGTGTTGGTGTTGAAAAACCACTTTTCGCACTTGTGTTAGTGTTGAAAAACCACTTTTCGCACTTGTGTTGGTGCAGGAAACCACTTTTGCACTTGTATTTGTGTGGAAAAAACACTTTTTGCTCTTGTGATAGTGTTGAAAAACCACTTTTCGCACTTGTGTTAGTGTTGAAAAACCACTTTTCGCACTTGTGTTGGTGCAGGAAACCACTTTTGCATTTGTATTAGTGTGGAAAAACCACTTTTTGCACTTGTGTTAGTGTTGAAAAACCACTTTTCGCACTTGTGTTAGTGTTGAAAAACCACTTTTCGCACTTGTGTTGGTGCAGGAACCCACTTTTGCACTTGTATTAGTGTGGAAAAAACACTTTTCGCACTTGTGTTAGTGTTGAAAAAGCACTTTTCGCACTTGTGTTAATGTTGAAAAAACCACTTTTCGCACTTGTGTTGGTGCAGGAAACCACTTTTGCACTTGTATTAGTGTGGAAAAACCACTTTTCGCACTTGTGTTAGTGTTGAAAAACCACTTTTTGCACTTGTGTTGGTGCAGGAAACCACTTTTGCACTTGTATTAGTGTGGAAAAAACACTTTTTGCACTTGTGATAGTGTTGAAAAACCACTTTTCGCACTTGTGTTAGTGTTGAAAAACCACTTTTCGCACTTGTGTTGGTGCAGGAAACCCCTTTTGCACTTGTATAAGTGTGGAAAAACCACTTTTCGCACTTGTGTTAATGTTGAAAAACCACTTTTCGCACTTGTGTTAGTGTTGAAAAACCACTTTTTGCACTTGTGTTGGTGCAGGAAACCAGTTTTGCACTTGTATTAGTGTGGAAAAAACACTTTTTGCACGTGTGATAGTGTTGAAAAACCACTTTTCGCACTTGTGTTAGTGTTGAAAAACCACTTTTCGCAATTGTGTTAGTGTTGAAAAACCACTTTTCGCACTTGTGTTGGTGCAGGAAACCACTTTTGCACTTGTATTAGTGTGGAAAAAACACTTTTTGCACTTGTGATAGTGTAGAAAAACCACTTTTCGCACTTGTGTTAGTGTTGAAAAACCACTTTTCGCACTTGTGTTGGTGCAGGAAACCACTTTTGCACTTGTATTAGTGTGGAAAAAACACTTTTTGCACTTGTGATAGTGTTGAAAAACCACTTTTCGCACTTGTATTAGTGTGGAAAAAACACTTTTTGCACTTGTATTAGTGTAGAAAAAACACTTTTTGCACTTGTGTTAGTGTTGAAAAACCACTTTTCGCACTTGTGTTAGTGTTGAAAAACCACTTTTCGCACTTGTGTTGGTGCAGGAAACCACTTTTGCACTTGTATTAGTGTGGATAAAACAATTTTTGCACTTGTGATAGTGTTGAAAAACCACTTTTCGCACTTGTGTTAGTGTTGAAAAACCACTTTTCGCACTTGTGTTGGTGCAGGAAACCACTTTTGCACTTGTATTAGTGTGGAAAAAACACTTTTTGCACTTGTGATAGTGTTGAAAAACCACTTTTCGCACTTGTATTAGTGTGGTAAAAACACTTTTTGCACTTGTATTAGTGTCGAAAAAACACTTTTTGCACTTGTGATAGTGTTGAAAAACCACTTTTCGCACTTGTGTCAGTGTTGAAAAACCACTTTTCGCACTTGTGTTGGTGTTGAAAAACCACTTTTCGCACTTGTGTTAGTGTTGAAAAACCACTTTTCGCACTTGTGTTGGTGCAGGAAACCACTTTTGCACTTGTATTTGTGTGGAAAAAACACTTTTTGCACTTGTGATAGTGTTGAAAAACCACTTTTCGCACTTGTGTTAGTGTTGAAAAACCACTTTTCGCACTTGTGTTGGTGCAGGAAACCACTTTTGCACTTGTATTAGTGTGGAAAAAACACTTTTCGCACTTGTGTTAGTGTTGAAAAAGCACTTTTCGCACTTGTGTTAGTGTTGAAAAACCACTTTTCGCACTTGTGTTGGTGCAGGAAACCACTTTTGCACTTGTATTAGTGTGGAAAAACCACTTTTTGCACTTGTGTTAGTGTTGAAAAACCACGTTTCGCACTTGTGTTAGTGTTGAAAAACCACTTTTCGCACTTGTGTTGGTGCAGGAACCCACTTTTGCACTTGTATTAGTGTGGAAAAAACACTTTTCGCACTTGTGTTAGTGTTGAAAAAGCACTTTTCGCACTTGTGTTAATGTTGAAAAAACCACTTTTCGCACTTGTGTTGGTGCAGGAAACCACTTTTGCACTTGTATTAGTGTGGAAAAACCACTTTTCGCACTTGTGTTAGTGTTGAAAAACCACTTTTTGCACTTGTGTTGGTGCAGGAAACCACTTTTGCACTTGTATTAGTGTGGAAAAAACACTTTTTGCACTTGTGATAGTGTTGAAAAACCACTTTTCGCACTTGTGTTAGTGTTGAAAAACCACTTTTCGCACTTGTGTTGGTGCAGGAAACCCCTTTTGCACTTGTATAAGTGTGGAAAAACCACTTTTCGCACTTGTGTTAATGTTGAAAAACCACTTTTCGCACTTGTGTTAGTGTTGAAAAACCACTTTTTGCACTTGTGTTGGTGCAGGAAACCAGTTTTGCACTTGTATTAGTGTGGAAAAAACACTTTTTGCACGTGTGATAGTGTTGAAAAACCACTTTTCGCACTTGTGTTAGTGTTGAAAAACCACTTTTCGCAATTGTGTTAGTGTTGAAAAACCACTTTTTGCACTTGTGTTGGTGCAGGAAACCACTTTTGCACTTGTATTAGTGTGGAAAAAACACTTTTTGCACTTGTGATAGTGTAGAAAAACCACTTTTCGCACTTGTGTTAGTGTTGAAAAACCACTTTTCGCACTTGTGTTGGTGCAGGAAACCACTTTTGCACTTGTATTAGTGTGGAAAAAACACTTTTTGCACTTGTGATAGTGTTGAAAAACCACTTTTCGCACTTGTATTAGTGTGGAAAAAACACTTTTTGCACTTGTATTAGTGTAGAAAAAACACTTTTTGCACTTGTGTTAGTGTTGAAAAACCACTTTTCGCACTTGTGTTAGTGTTGAAAAACCACTTTTCGCACTTGTGTTGGTGCAGGAAACCACTTTTGCACTTGTATTAGTGTGGATAAAACACTTTTTGCACTTGTGATAGTGTTGAAAAACCACTTTTCGCACACTGTGTTAGTGTTGAAAAACCACTTTTCGCACTTGTGTTGGTGCAGGAAACCACTTTTGCACTTGTATTAGTGTGGAAAAAACACTTTTTGCACTTGTGATAGTGTTGAAAAACCACTTTTCGCACTTGTATTAGTGTGGTAAAAACACTTTTTGCACTTGTATTAGTGTCGAAAAAACACTTTTTGCACTTGTGATAGTGTTGAAAAACCACTTTTCGCACTTGTGTCAGTGTTGAAAAACCACTTTTCGCACTTGTGTTGGTGTTGAAAAACCACTTTTCGCACTTGTGTTAGTGTTGAAAAACCACTTTTCGCACTTGTGTTGGTGCAGGAAACCACTTTTGCACTTGTATTTGTGTGGAAAAAACACTTTTTGCACTTGTGATAGTGTTGAAAAACCACTTTTCGCACTTGTGTTAGTGTTGAAAAACCACTTTTCGCACTTGTGTTGGTGCAGGAAACCACTTTTGCACTTGTATTAGTGTGGAAAAAACACTTTTCGCACTTGTGTTAGTGTTGAAAAAGCACTTTTCGCACTTGTGTTAGTGTTGAAAAACCACTTTTCGCACTTGTGTTGGTGCAGGAAACCACTTTTGCACTTGTATTAGTGTGGAAAAACCACTTTTTGCACTTGTGTTAGTGTTGAAAAACCACTTTTTGCACTTGTGTTAGTGTTGAAAAACCACTTTTCGCACTTGTGTTGGTGCAGGAAACCACTTTTGCACTTGTATTAGTGTGGAAAAAACACTTTTCGCACTTGTGTTAGTGTTGAAAAAGCACTTTTCGCACTTGTGTTAGTGTTGAAAAAACCACTTTTCGCACTTGTGTTGGTGCAGGAAACCACTTTTGCACTTGTATTAGTGTGGAAAAACCACTTTTCGCACTTGTGTTAGTGTTGAAAAACCACTTTTTGCACTTGTGTTAGTGTTGAAAAACCACTTTTCGCACTTGTGTTGGTGCAGGAAACCACTTTTGCACTTGTATTAGTGTGGAAAAAACACTTTTCGCACTTGTGTTAGTGTTGAAAAACCACTTTTCGCACTTGTGTTAGTGTTGAAAAACCACTTTTCGCACTTGTGTTAGTGTTGAAAAACCACTTTTCGCACTTGTGTTGGTGCAGGAAACCACTTTTGCACTTGTATTAGTGTGGAAAAAACACTTTTTGCACTTGTGATAGTGTTGAAAAACCACTTTTCGCACTTGTGTTAGTGTTGAAAAACCACTTTTCGCACTTGTGTTGGTGCAGGAAACCACTTTTGCACTTGTATTAGTGTGGAAAAAACACTTTTTGCACTTGTGATAGTGTTGAAAAACCACTTTTCGCACTTGTATTAGTGTGGTAAAAACACTTTTTGCACTTGTATTAGTGTCGAAAAAACACTTTTTGCACTTGTGATAGTGTTGAAAAACCACTTTTCGCACTTGTGTCAGTGTTGAAAAACCACTTTTCGCACTTGTGTTGGTGTTGAAAAACCACTTTTCGCACTTGTGTTAGTGTTGAAAAACCACTTTTCGCACTTGTGTTGGTGCAGGAAACCACTTTTGCACTTGTATTTGTGTGGAAAAAACACTTTTTGCTCTTGTGATAGTGTTGAAAAACCACTTTTCGCACTTGTGTTAGTGTTGAAAAACCACTTTTCGCACTTGTGTTGGTGCAGGAAACCACTTTTGCACTTGTATTAGTGTGGAAAAACCACTTTTTGCACTTGTGTTAGTGTTGAAAAACCACTTTTCGCACTTGTGTTAGTGTTGAAAAACCACTTTTCGCACTTGTGTTGGTGCAGGAACCCACTTTTGCACTTGTATTAGTGTGGAAAAAACACTTTTCGCACTTGTGTTAGTGTTGAAAAAGCACTTTTCGCACTTGTGTTAATGTTGAAAAAACCACTTTTCGCACTTGTGTTGGTGCAGGAAACCACTTTTGCACTTGTATTAGTGTGGAAAAACCACTTTTCGCACTTGTGTTAGTGTTGAAAAACCACTTTTTGCACTTGTGTTGGTGCAGGAAACCACTTTTGCACTTGTATTAGTGTGGAAAAAACACTTTTTGCACTTGTGATAGTGTTGAAAAACCACTTTTCGCACTTGTGTTAGTGTTGAAAAACCACTTTTCGCACTTGTGTTGGTGCAGGAAACCCCTTTTGCACTTGTATAAGTGTGGAAAAACCACTTTTCGCACTTGTGTTAATGTTGAAAAACCACTTTTCGCACTTGTGTTAGTGTTGAAAAACCACTTTTTGCACTTGTGTTGGTGCAGGAAACCAGTTTTGCACTTGTATTAGTGTGGAAAAAACACTTTTTGCACGTGTGATAGTGTTGAAAAACCACTTTTCGCACTTGTGTTAGTGTTGAAAAACCACTTTTCGCAATTGTGTTAGTGTTGAAAAACCACTTTTCGCACTTGTGTTGGTGCAGGAAACCACTTTTGCACTTGTATTAGTGTGGAAAAAACACTTTTTGCACTTGTGATAGTGTAGAAAAACCACTTTTCGCACTTGTGTTAGTGTTGAAAAACCACTTTTCGCACTTGTGTTGGTGCAGGAAACCACTTTTGCACTTGTATTAGTGTGGAAAAAACACTTTTTGCACTTGTGATAGTGTTGAAAAACCACTTTTCGCACTTGTATTAGTGTGGAAAAAACACTTTTTGCACTTGTATTAGTGTAGAAAAAACACTTTTTGCACTTGTGATAGTGTTGAAAAACCACTTTTCGCACTTGTGTTGGTGCAGGAAACCACTTTTGCACTTGTATTAGTGTGGAAAAAACACTTTTTGCTCTTGTGATAGTGTTGAAAAACCACTTTTCGCACTTGTGTTAGTGTTGAAAAACCACTTTTCGCACTTGTGTTGGTGCAGGAAACCACTTTTGCACTTGTATTAGTGTGGAAAAACCACTTTTCGCACTTGTGTTAGTGTTGAAAAACCACTTTTCGCACTTGTGTTAGTGTTGAAAAACCACTTTTCGCACTTGTGTTGGTGCAGGAAACCACTTTTGCACTTGTATTAGTGTGGAAAAAACACTTTTTGCACTTGTGATAGTGTTGAAAAACCACTTTTCGCACTTGTGTTAGTGTTGAAAAACCACTTTTCGCACTTGTGTTAGTGTTGAAAAAACACTTTTCGCGCTTGTGTTGGTGCAGGAAACCACTTTTGCACTTGTATTAGTGTGGAAAAAACACTTTTCGCACTTGTGTTCGTGTTGAAAAACCACTTTTCGCACTTGTGTTAGTGTTGAAAAACCACTTTTCGCACTTGTGTTAGTGTTGAATAACCACTTTTCGCACTTGTGTTGGTGCAGGAAACCACTTTTGCACTTGTATTAGTGTGGAAAAAACACTTTTTGCACTTGTGATAGTGTTGAAAAACCACTTTTCGCACTTGTGTTAGTGTTGAAAAACCACTTTTCGCACTTGTGTTGGTGCAGGAAACCACTTTTGCACTTGTATTAGTGTGGAAAAAACACTTTTTGCACTTGTGATAGTGTTGAAAAACCACTTTTCGCACTTGTATTAGTGAGGTAAAAACACTTTTTGCACTTGTATTAGTGTCGAAAAAACACTTTTTGCACTTGTGATAGTGTTGAAAAACCACTTTTCGCACTTGTGTTAGTGTTGAAAAACCACTTTTCGCACTTGTGTTGGTGTTGAAAAACCACTTTTCGCACTTGTGTTAGTGTTGAAAAACCACTTTTCGCACTTGTGTTGGTGCAGGAAACCACTTTTGCACTTGTATTTGTGTGGAAAAAACACTTTTTGCTCTTGTGATAGTGTTGAAAAACCACTTTTCGCACTTGTGTTAGTGTTGAAAAAACACTTTTCGCACTTGTGTTGGTGCAGGAAACCACTTTTGCACTTGTATTAGTGTGGAAAAAACACTTTTCGCACTTGTGTTAGTGTTGAAAAAGCACTTTTCGCACTTGTGTTAGTGTTGAAAAACCACTTTTCGCACTTGTGTTGGTGCAGGAAACCACTTTTGCAGTTGTATTAGTGTGGAAAACCACTTTTTCGCACTTGTGTTAGTGTTGAAAAACCACTTTTTGCACTTGTGTTGGTGCAGGAAACCACTTTTGCACTTGTATTAGTGTGGAAAAAACACTTTTTGCACGTGTGCTAGTGTTGAAAAACCACTTTTCGCACTTGTGTTAGTGTTGAAAAACCACTTTTCGCACTTGTGTTAGTGTTGAAAAACCACTTTTCGCACTTGTGTTGGTGCAGGAAACCACTTTTGCACTTGTATTAGTGTGGAAAAAACACTTTTTGCACTTGTGATAGTGTTGAAAAACCACTTTTCGCACTTGTGTTAGTTTTGAAAAACCACATTTCGCACTTGTGTTGGTGCAGGAAACCACTTTTGCACTTGTATTAGTGTGGAAAAAACACTTTTTGCACTTGTGATAGTGTTGAAAAACCACTTTTCGCACTTGTATTAGTGTGGAAAAAACACTTTTTGCACTTGTATTAGTGTAGAAAAAACACTTTTTGCACTTGTGATAGTGTTGAAAAACCACTTTTCGCACTTGTGTTGGTGCAGGAAACCACTTTTGCACTTGTATTAGTGTGGAAAAAACACTTTTTGCTCTTGTGATAGTGTTGAAAAACCACTTTTCGCACTTGTGTTAGTGTTGAAAAACCACTTTTCGCACTTGTGTTGGTGCAGGAAACCACTTTTGCACTTGTATTAGTATGGAAAAACGACTTTTCGCACTTGTGTTAGTGTTGAAAAACCACTTTTCGCACTTGTGTTAGTGTTGAAAAACCACTTTTCGCACTTGTGTTGGTGCAGGAAACGACTTTTGCACTTGTATTAGTGTGGAAAAAACACTTTTTGCACTTGTGATAGTGTTGAAAAACCACTTTTCGCACTTGTGTTAGTGTTGAAAAACCACTTTTGGCACTTGTGTTAGTGTTGAAAAAACACTTTTCGCACTTGTGTTGGTGCAGGAAACCACTTTTGCACTTGTATTAGTGTGGAAAAAACACTTTTCGCACTTGTGTTAGTGTTGAAAAACCACTTTTCGCACTTGTGTTAGTGTTGAAAAACCACTTTTCGCACTTGTGTTAGTGTTGAAAAACCACTTTTCGCACTTGTGTTGGTGCAGGAAACCACTTTTGCACTTGTATTAGTGTGGAAAAAACACTTTTTGCACTTGTGATAGTGTTGAAAAACCACTTTTCGCACTTGTGTTAGTGTTGAAAAACCACTTTTCGCACTTGTGTTGGTGCAGGAAACCACTTTTGCACTTGTATTAGTGTGGAAAAAACACTTTTTGCACTTGTGAAAGTGTTGAAAAACCACTTTTCGCACTTGTATTAGTGTGGTAAAAACACTTTTTGCACTTGTATTAGTGTCGAAAAGACACTTTTTGCACTTGTGATAGTGTTGAAAAACCACTTTTCGCACTTGTGTTAGTGTTGAAAAACCACTTTTCGCACTTGTGTTGGTGTTGAAAAACCACTTTTCGCACTTGTGTTAGTGTTGAAAAACCACTTTTCGCACTTGTGTTGGTGCAGGAAACCACTTTTGCACTTGTATTTGTGTGGAAAAAACACTTTTTGCTCTTGTGATAGTGTTGTAAAACCACTTTTCGCACTTGTGTTAGTGTTGAAAAACCACTTTTCGCACTTGTGTTGGTGCAGGCAACCACTTTTGCACTTGTATTAGTGTGGAAAAACCACTTTTCGCACTTGTGTTAGTGTTGAAAAACCACTTTTCGCACTTGTGTTAGTGTTGAAAAACCACTTTTCGCACTTGTGTTGGTGCAGGAAACCACTTTTGCACTTGTATTAGTGTGGAAAAACCACTTTTCGCACTTGTGTTAGTGTTGAAAAACCACTTTTCGCACTTGTGTTAGTGTTGAAAAACCACTTTTCGCACTTGTGTTGGTGCAGGAAACCACTTTTGCACTTGTATTAGTGTGGAAAAAACACTTTTTGCACTTGTGTTAGTGTTGAAAAAGCACTTTTCGCACTTGTGTTAGTGTTGAAAAACCACTTTTCGCACTTGTGTTGGTGCAGGAAACCACTTTTGCACTTGTATTAGTGTGGAAAAACCACTTTTCGCACTTGTGTTAGTGTTGAAAAACAACTTTTTGCACTTGTGTTGGTGCAGGAAACCACTTTTGCACTTGTGATAGTGTTGAAAAACCACTTTTCGCACTTGTGTTGGTGCAGGAAACCCCTTTTGCACTTGTATAAGTGTGGAAAAACACTTTTCGCACTTGTGTTAATGTTGAAAAACCACTTTTCGCACTTGTGTTAGTGTTGAAAAACCACTTTTTCCACTTGTGTTGGTGCAGGAAACCACTTTTGCACTTGTATTAGTGTGGAAAAAACACTCTTTGCATGTGTGATAGTGTTGAAAAACAACTTTTCGCACTTGTGTTAGTGTTGAAAAACCACTTTTCGCACTTGTGTTAGTGTTGAAAAACCACTTTTCGCACTTGTGTTGGTGCAGGAAACCACTTTTGCACTTGTATTAGTGTGGAAAAAACACTTTTTGCACTTGTGATAGTGTTGAAAAACCACTTTTCGCACTTGTGTTAGTGTTGAAAAACCACTTTTCGCACTTGTGTTGGTGCAGGAAACCACTTTTGCACTTGTATTAGTGTGGAAAAAACACTTTTTGCACTTGTGATAGTGTTGAAAAACCACTTTTCGCACTTGTATTAGTGTGGAAAAAACACTTTTTGCACTTGTATTAGTGTAGAAAAAACACTTTTTGCACTTGTGATAGTGTTGAAAAACCACTTTTCGCACTTGTGTTGGTGCAGGAAACCACTTTTGCACTTGTATTAGTGGGGAAAAAACACTTTTTGCTCTTGTGATAATGTTGAAAAACCACTTTTTGCACTTGTGTTAGTGTTGAAAAACCACTTTTCGCACTTGTGTTGGTGCAGGAAACCACTTTTGCACTTGTATTAGTGTGGAAAAACCACTTTTCGCACTTGTGTTAGTGTTGAAAAACCACTTTTCGCACTTGTGTTAGTGTTGAAAAACCACTTTTCGCACTTGTGTTGGTGCAGGAAACCACTTTTGCACTTGTATTAGTGTGGAAAAAACACTTTTTGCACTTGTGATAGTGTTGAAAAACCACTTTTCGCACTTGTGTTAGTGTTGAAAAACCACTTTTCGCACTTGTGTTGGTGCAGGAAACCCCTTTTGCACTTGTATTAGTGTGGAAAAACCACTTTTCGCACTTGTGTTAATGTTGAAAAACCACTTTTCGCACTTGTGTTAGTGTTGAAAAACCACTTTTTGCACTTGTGTTGGCGCAGGAAACCACTTTTGCACTTGTATTAGTGTGGAAAAAACACTTTTTGCACGTGTGATAGTGTTGAAAAACCACTTTTCGCACTTGTGTTAGTGTTGAAAAACCACTTTTCGCACTTGTGTTAGTGTTGAAAAACCACTTTTCGCACTTGTGTTGGTGCAGGAAACCACTTTTGCACTTGTATTAGTGTGGAAAAAACACTTTTTGCACTTGTGATAGTGTTGAAAAACCACTTTTCGCACTTGTGTTAGTGTTGAAAAACCACATTTCGCACTTGTGTTAATGTTGAAAAAACCACTTTTCGCACTTGTGTTGGTGCAGGAAACCACTTTTGCACTTGTATTAGTGTGGAAAAACCACTTTTCGCACTTGTGTTAGTGTTGAAAAACCACTTTTTGCACTTGTGTTGGTGCAGGAAACCACTTTTGCACTTGTATTAGTGTGGAAAAAACACTTTTCGCACTTGTGTTAGTGTTGAAAAAGCACTTTTCGCACTTGTGTTAATGTTGAAAAAACCACTTTTCGCACTTGTGTTGGTGCAGGAAACCACTTTTGCACTTGTATTAGTGTGGAAAAACCACTTTTCGCACTTGTGTTAGTGTTGAAAAACCACTTTTTGCACTTGTGTTGGTGCAGGAAACCACTTTTGCACTTGTATTAGTGTGGAAAAAACACTTTTTGCACTTGTGATAGTGTTGAAAAACCACTTTTCGCACTTGTGTTAGTGTTGAAAAACCACTTTTCGCACTTGTGTTGGTGCAGGAAACCCCTTTTGCACTTGTATAAGTGTGGAAAAACCACTTTTCGCACTTGTGTTAATGTTGAAAAACCACTTTTCGCACTTGTGTTAGTGTTGAAAAACCACTTTTTGCACTTGTGTTGGTGCAGGAAACCAGTTTTGCACTTGTATTAGTGTGGAAAAAACACTTTTTGCACGTGTGATAGTGTTGAAAAACCACTTTTCGCACTTGTGTTAGTGTTGAAAAACCACTTTTCGCAATTGTGTTAGTGTTGAAAAACCACTTTTCGCACTTGTGTTGGTGCAGGAAACCACTTTTGCACTTGTATTAGTGTGGAAAAAACACTTTTTGCACTTGTGATAGTGTAGAAAAACCACTTTTCGCACTTGTGTTAGTGTTGAAAAACCACTTTTCGCACTTGTGTTGGTGCAGGAAACCACTTTTGCACTTGTATTAGTGTGGAAAAAACACTTTTTGCACTTGTGATAGTGTTGAAAAACCACTTTTCGCACTTGTATTAGTGTGGAAAAAACACTTTTTGCACTTGTATTAGTGTAGAAAAAACACTTTTTGCACTTGTGATAGTGTTGAAAAACCACTTTTCGCACTTGTGTTGGTGCAGGAAACCACTTTTGCACTTGTATTAGTGTGGAAAAAACACTTTTTGCTCTTGTGATAGTGTTGAAAAACCACTTTTCGCACTTGTGTTAGTGTTGAAAAACCACTTTTCGCACTTGTGTTGGTGCAGGAAACCACTTTTGCACTTGTATTAGTGTGGAAAAACCACTTTTCGCACTTGTGTTAGTGTTGAAAAACCACTTTTCGCACTTGTGTTAGTGTTGAAAAACCACTTTTCGCACTTGTGTTGGTGCAGGAAACCACTTTTGCACTTGTATTAGTGTGGAAAAAACACTTTTTGCACTTGTGATAGTGTTGAAAAACCACTTTTCGCACTTGTGTTAGTGTTGAAAAACCACTTTTCGCACTTGTGTTAGTGTTGAAAAAACACTTTTCGCGCTTGTGTTGGTGCAGGAAACCACTTTTGCACTTGTATTAGTGTGGAAAAAACACTTTTCGCACTTGTGTTCGTGTTGAAAAACCACTTTTCGCACTTGTGTTAGTGTTGAAAAACCACTTTTCGCACTTGTGTTAGTGTTGAATAACCACTTTTCGCACTTGTGTTGGTGCAGGAAACCACTTTTGCACTTGTATTAGTGTGGAAAAAACACTTTTTGCACTTGTGATAGTGTTGAAAAACCACTTTTCGCACTTGTGTTAGTGTTGAAAAACCACTTTTCGCACTTGTGTTGGTGCAGGAAACCACTTTTGCACTTGTATTAGTGTGGAAAAAACACTTTTTGCACTTGTGATAGTGTTGAAAAACCACTTTTCGCACTTGTATTAGTGAGGTAAAAACACTTTTTGCACTTGTATTAGTGTCGAAAAAACACTTTTTGCACTTGTGATAGTGTTGAAAAACCACTTTTCGCACTTGTGTTAGTGTTGAAAAACCACTTTTCGCACTTGTGTTGGTGTTGAAAAACCACTTTTCGCACTTGTGTTAGTGTTGAAAAACCACTTTTCGCACTTGTGTTGGTGCAGGAAACCACTTTTGCACTTGTATTTGTGTGGAAAAAACACTTTTTGCTCTTGTGATAGTGTTGAAAAACCACTTTTCGCACTTGTGTTAGTGTTGAAAAAACACTTTTCGCACTTGTGTTGGTGCAGGAAACCACTTTTGCACTTGTATTAGTGTGGAAAAAACACTTTTCGCACTTGTGTTAGTGTTGAAAAAGCACTTTTCGCACTTGTGTTAGTGTTGAAAAACCACTTTTCGCACTTGTGTTGGTGCAGGAAACCACTTTTGCAGTTGTATTAGTGTGGAAAACCACTTTTTCGCACTTGTGTTAGTGTTGAAAAACCACTTTTTGCACTTGTGTTGGTGCAGGAAACCACTTTTGCACTTGTATTAGTGTGGAAAAAACACTTTTTGCACGTGTGCTAGTGTTGAAAAACCACTTTTCGCACTTGTGTTAGTGTTGAAAAACCACTTTTCGCACTTGTGTTAGTGTTGAAAAACCACTTTTCGCACTTGTGTTGGTGCAGGAAACCACTTTTGCACTTGTATTAGTGTGGAAAAAACACTTTTTGCACTTGTGATAGTGTTGAAAAACCACTTTTCGCACTTGTGTTAGTTTTGAAAAACCACATTTCGCACTTGTGTTGGTGCAGGAAACCACTTTTGCACTTGTATTAGTGTGGAAAAAACACTTTTTGCACTTGTGATAGTGTTGAAAAACCACTTTTCGCACTTGTATTAGTGTGGAAAAAACACTTTTTGCACTTGTATTAGTGTAGAAAAAACACTTTTTGCACTTGTGATAGTGTTGAAAAACCACTTTTCGCACTTGTGTTGGTGCAGGAAACCACTTTTGCACTTGTATTAGTGTGGAAAAAACACTTTTTGCTCTTGTGATAGTGTTGAAAAACCACTTTTCGCACTTGTGTTAGTGTTGAAAAACCACTTTTCGCACTTGTGTTGGTGCAGGAAACCACTTTTGCACTTGTATTAGTATGGAAAAACGACTTTTCGCACTTGTGTTAGTGTTGAAAAACCACTTTTCGCACTTGTGTTAGTGTTGAAAAACCACTTTTCGCACTTGTGTTGGTGCAGGAAACGACTTTTGCACTTGTATTAGTGTGGAAAAAACACTTTTTGCACTTGTGATAGTGTTGAAAAACCACTTTTCGCACTTGTGTTAGTGTTGAAAAACCACTTTTGGCACTTGTGTTAGTGTTGAAAAAACACTTTTCGCACTTGTGTTGGTGCAGGAAACCACTTTTGCACTTGTATTAGTGTGGAAAAAACACTTTTCGCACTTGTGTTAGTGTTGAAAAACCACTTTTCGCACTTGTGTTAGTGTTGAAAAACCACTTTTCGCACTTGTGTTAGTGTTGAAAAACCACTTTTCGCACTTGTGTTGGTGCAGGAAACCACTTTTGCACTTGTATTAGTGTGGAAAAAACACTTTTTGCACTTGTGATAGTGTTGAAAAACCACTTTTCGCACTTGTGTTAGTGTTGAAAAACCACTTTTCGCACTTGTGTTGGTGCAGGAAACCACTTTTGCACTTGTATTAGTGTGGAAAAAACACTTTTTGCACTTGTGAAAGTGTTGAAAAACCACTTTTCGCACTTGTATTAGTGTGGTAAAAACACTTTTTGCACTTGTATTAGTGTCGAAAAGACACTTTTTGCACTTGTGATAGTGTTGAAAAACCACTTTTCGCACTTGTGTTAGTGTTGAAAAACCACTTTTCGCACTTGTGTTGGTGTTGAAAAACCACTTTTCGCACTTGTGTTAGTGTTGAAAAACCACTTTTCGCACTTGTGTTGGTGCAGGAAACCACTTTTGCACTTGTATTTGTGTGGAAAAAACACTTTTTGCTCTTGTGATAGTGTTGTAAAACCACTTTTCGCACTTGTGTTAGTGTTGAAAAACCACTTTTCGCACTTGTGTTGGTGCAGGCAACCACTTTTGCACTTGTATTAGTGTGGAAAAACCACTTTTCGCACTTGTGTTAGTGTTGAAAAACCACTTTTCGCACTTGTGTTAGTGTTGAAAAACCACTTTTCGCACTTGTGTTGGTGCAGGAAACCACTTTTGCACTTGTATTAGTGTGGAAAAACCACTTTTCGCACTTGTGTTAGTGTTGAAAAACCACTTTTCGCACTTGTGTTAGTGTTGAAAAACCACTTTTCGCACTTGTGTTGGTGCAGGAAACCACTTTTGCACTTGTATTAGTGTGGAAAAAACACTTTTTGCACTTGTGTTAGTGTTGAAAAAGCACTTTTCGCACTTGTGTTAGTGTTGAAAAACCACTTTTCGCACTTGTGTTGGTGCAGGAAACCACTTTTGCACTTGTATTAGTGTGGAAAAACCACTTTTCGCACTTGTGTTAGTGTTGAAAAACAACTTTTTGCACTTGTGTTGGTGCAGGAAACCACTTTTGCACTTGTGATAGTGTTGAAAAACCACTTTTCGCACTTGTGTTGGTGCAGGAAACCCCTTTTGCACTTGTATAAGTGTGGAAAAACACTTTTCGCACTTGTGTTAATGTTGAAAAACCACTTTTCGCACTTGTGTTAGTGTTGAAAAACCACTTTTTCCACTTGTGTTGGTGCAGGAAACCACTTTTGCACTTGTATTAGTGTGGAAAAAACACTCTTTGCATGTGTGATAGTGTTGAAAAACAACTTTTCGCACTTGTGTTAGTGTTGAAAAACCACTTTTCGCACTTGTGTTAGTGTTGAAAAACCACTTTTCGCACTTGTGTTGGTGCAGGAAACCACTTTTGCACTTGTATTAGTGTGGAAAAAACACTTTTTGCACTTGTGATAGTGTTGAAAAACCACTTTTCGCACTTGTGTTAGTGTTGAAAAACCACTTTTCGCACTTGTGTTGGTGCAGGAAACCACTTTTGCACTTGTATTAGTGTGGAAAAAACACTTTTTGCACTTGTGATAGTGTTGAAAAACCACTTTTCGCACTTGTATTAGTGTGGAAAAAACACTTTTTGCACTTGTATTAGTGTAGAAAAAACACTTTTTGCACTTGTGATAGTGTTGAAAAACCACTTTTCGCACTTGTGTTGGTGCAGGAAACCACTTTTGCACTTGTATTAGTGGGGAAAAAACACTTTTTGCTCTTGTGATAATGTTGAAAAACCACTTTTTGCACTTGTGTTAGTGTTGAAAAACCACTTTTCGCACTTGTGTTGGTGCAGGAAACCACTTTTGCACTTGTATTAGTGTGGAAAAACCACTTTTCGCACTTGTGTTAGTGTTGAAAAACCACTTTTCGCACTTGTGTTAGTGTTGAAAAACCACTTTTCGCACTTGTGTTGGTGCAGGAAACCACTTTTGCACTTGTATTAGTGTGGAAAAAACACTTTTTGCACTTGTGATAGTGTTGAAAAACCACTTTTCGCACTTGTGTTAGTGTTGAAAAACCACTTTTCGCACTTGTGTTGGTGCAGGAAACCCCTTTTGCACTTGTATTAGTGTGGAAAAACCACTTTTCGCACTTGTGTTAATGTTGAAAAACCACTTTTCGCACTTGTGTTAGTGTTGAAAAACCACTTTTTGCACTTGTGTTGGCGCAGGAAACCACTTTTGCACTTGTATTAGTGTGGAAAAAACACTTTTTGCACGTGTGATAGTGTTGAAAAACCACTTTTCGCACTTGTGTTAGTGTTGAAAAACCACTTTTCGCACTTGTGTTAGTGTTGAAAAACCACTTTTCGCACTTGTGTTGGTGCAGGAAACCACTTTTGCACTTGTATTAGTGTGGAAAAAACACTTTTTGCACTTGTGATAGTGTTGAAAAACCACTTTTCGCACTTGTGTTAGTGTTGAAAAACCACATTTCGCACTTGTGTTGGTGCAGGAAACCACTTTTGCACTTGTATTAGTGTGGAAAAAACACTTTTTGCACTTGTGATAGTGTTGAAAAACCACTTTTCGCACTTGTATTAGTGTGGAAAAAACACTTTTTGCACTTGTATTAGTGTAGAAAAAACACATTTTGCACTTGTGATAGTGTTGAAAAACCACTTTTCGCACTTGTGTTGGTGCAGGAAACCACTTTTGCACTTGTATTAGTATGGAAAAACCACTTTTCGCACTTGTGTTAGTGTTGAAAAACCCACTTTTCGCACTTGTGTTAGTGTTGAAAAACCACTTTTCGCACTTGTGTTGGTGCAGGAAACGACTTTTGCACTTGTATTAGTGTGGAAAAAACACTTTTTGCACTTGTGATAGTGTTGAAAAACCACTTTTCGCACTTGTGTTAGTGTTGCAAAACCACTTTTCGCAGTTGTGTTAGTGTTGAAAAAAATTTTTTCGCACTTGTGTTGGTGCAGGAAACCACTTTTGCACTTGAATTAGTGTGGAAAAAACACTTTTCGCACTTGTGTTAGTGTTGAAAAACCACTTTTCGCACTTGTGTTAGTGTTGAAAAACCACTTTTCGCACTTGTGTTAGTGTTGAAAAACCACTTTTCGCACTTGTGTTGGTGCAGGAAACCACTTTTGCACTTGTATTAGTGTGGAAAAAACACTTTTTGCACTTGTGATAGTGTTGAAAAACCACTTTTCGCACTTGTGTTAGTGTTGAAAAACCACTTTTCGCACTTGTGTTGGTGCAGGAAACCACTTTTGCACTTGTATTAGTGTGGAAAAAACACTTTTTGCACTTGTGATAGTGTTGAAAAACCACTTTTCGCACTTGTGTTGGTGTTGAAAAACCACTTTTCGCACTTGTGTTAGTGTTGAAAAACCACTTTTCGCACTTGTGTTAGTGTTGAAAAAACACTTTTCGCACTTGTGTTAGTGTTGAAAAAACACTTTTCGCACTTGTGTTGGTGCAGGAAACCACTTTTGCACTTGTATTAGTGTGGAAAAAACACATTTCGCACTTGTGTTAGTGTTGAAAAACCACTTTTCGCACTTGTGTTAGTGTTGAAAAACCACTTTTCGCACTTGTGTTAGTGATGAAAAAACACTTTTCGCACTTGTGTTGGTGCAGGAAACCACTTTTGCACTTGTATTAGTGTGGAAAAAACACTTTTTGCACTTGTGATAGTGTTGAAAAACCACTTTTCGCACTTGTGTTAGTGTTGAAAAACCACTTTTCGCACTTGTGTTGGTGCAGGAAACCACTTTTGCACTTGTATTAGTGTGGAAAAAACACTTTTTGCACTTGTGATAGTGTTGAAAAACCACTTTTCGCACTTGTATTAGTGTGGTAAAAACACTTTTTGCACTTGTATTAGTGTCGAAAAAACACTTTTTGCACTTGTGATAGTGTTGAAAAACCACTTTTCGCACTTGTGTCAGTGTTGAAAAACTACTTTTCGCACTTGTGTTGGTGTTGAAAAACCACTTTTCGCACTTGTGTTGGTGCAGGAAGCCACTTTTGCACTTGTATTTGTGTGGAAAAAACACTTTTTGCTCTTGTGATAGTGTTGAAAAACCACTTTTCGCACTTGTGTTAGTGTTGAAAAACCACTTTTCGCACTTGTGTTAGTGTTGAAAAACCACTTTTCGCACTTGTGTTGGTGCAGGAAACCACTTTTGCACTTGTATTTGTGTGGAAAAAACACTTTTTGCTCTTGTGATAGTGTTCAAAAACCACTTTTCGCACTTGTGTTAGTGTTGAAAAACCACTTTTCGCACTTGTGTTGGTGCAGGAAACCACTTTTGCACTTGTATTAGTGTGGAAAAAACACTTTTTGCACTTGTGTTAGTGTTGAAAAAGCACTTTTCGCACTTGTGTTAGTGTTGAAAAACCACTTTTCGCACTTGTGTTGGTGCAGGAAACCACTTTTGCACTTGTATTATTGTGGAAAAACCACTTTTTGCACTTGTGTTAGTGTTGAAAAACCACTTTTCGCACTTGTGTTAGTGTTGAAAAACCACTTTTCGCACTTGTGTTGGTGCAGGAAACCACTTTTGCACTTGTATTAGTGTGGAAAAAACACTTTTCGCACTTGTGTTAGTGTTGAAAAAGCACTTTTCGCACTTGTGTTAGTGTTGAAAAACCAATTTTCGCACTTGTGTTAGTGTTGAAAAACCACTTTTTGCACTTGTGTTGGTGCAGGAAACCACTTTTGCACTTGTATTAGTGTGGAAAAAACACTTTTTGCACGTGTGATAGTGTTGAAAAACCACTTTTCGCACTTGTGTTAGTGTTGAAAAACCACTTTTCGCACTTGTGTTAGTGTTGAAAAACCACTTTTCGCACTTGTGTTGGTGCAGGAAACCACTTTTGCACTTGTATTAGTGTGGAAAAAACACTTTTTGCACTTGTGATAGTGTTGAAAAACCACTTTTCGCACTTGTGTTAGTGTTGAAAAACCACTTTTCGCACTTGTGTTGGTGCAGGAAACCACTTTTGCACTTGTATTAGTGTGGAAAAAACACTTTTTGCACTTGTGATAGTGTTGAAAAACCACTTTTCGCACTTGTATTAGTGTGGAAAAAACACTTTTTGCACTTGTATTAGTGTAGAAAAAACACTTTTTGCACTTGTGATAGTGTTGAAAAACCACTTTTCGCACTTGTGTTGGTGCAGGAAACCACTTTTGCACTTGTATTAGTGTGGAAAAAACACTTTTTGCTCTTGTGATAGTGTTGAAAAACCACTTTTCGCACTTGTGTTAGTGTTGAAAAACCACTTTTCGCACTTGTGTTGGTGCAGGAAACCACTTCTGCACTTGTATTAGTGTGGAAAAACCACTTTTCGCACTTGTGATAGTGTTGAAAAACCACTTTTCGCACTTGTGTTAGTGTTGAAAAACCACTTTTCGCACTTGTGTTGGTGCAGGAAACCACTTTTGCACTTGTATTAGTGTGGAAAAAACACTTTTTGCACTTGTGATAGTGTTGAAAAACCACTTTTCGCACTTGTATTAGTGTGGAAAAAACACTTTTTGCACTTGTATTAGTGTAGAAAAAACACTTTTTGCACTTGTGATAGTGTTGAAAAACCACTTTTCGCACTTGTGTTGGTGCAGGAAACCACTTTTGCACTTGTATTAGTGTGGAAAAAACACTTTTTGCTCTTGTGATAGTGTTGAAAAACCACTTTTCGCACTTGTGTTAGTGTTGAAAAACCACTTTTCGCACTTGTGTTGGTGCAGGAAACCACTTCTGCACTTGTATTAGTGTGGAAAAACCACTTTTCGCACTTGTGTTAGTGTTGAAAAACCACTTTTCGCACTTGTGTTAGTGTTGAAAAACCACTTTTCGCACTTGTGTTGGTGCAGGAAACCACTTTTGCACTTGTATTAGTGTGGAAAAAACACTTTTTGCACTTGTGATAGTGTTGAAAAACCACTTTTCGCACTTGCGTTAGTGTTGAAAAACCACTTTTCGCACTTGTGTTAGTGTTGAAAAAACACTTTTCGCACTTGTGTTGGTGCAGGAAACCACTTTTGCACTTGTATTAGTGTGGAAAAAACACTTTTCGCACTTGTGTTAGTGTTGAAAAACCACTTTTCGCACTTGTGTTAGTGTTGAAAAAACACTTTTCGCACTTGTGTTAGTGTTGAAAAACCACTTTTCGCACTTGTGTTGGTGCAGGAAACCACTTTTGCACTTGTATTAGTGTGGAAAAAACACTTTTTGCACTTGTGATAGTGTTGAAAAACCACTTTTCGTACTTGTGTTAGTGTTGAAAAACCACTTTTCGCACTTGTGTTGGTGCAGGAAACCACTTTTGCACTTGTATTAGTGTGGAAAAAAGACTTTTTGCACTTGTGATAGTGTTGAAAAACCACTTTTCGCACTTGTATTAGTGTGGTAAAAACACTTTTTGCACTTGTATTAGTGTCGAAAAAACACTTTTTGCACTTGTGATAGTGTTGAAAAACCACTTTTCGCACTTGTGTTAGTGTTGAAAAACCACTTTTCGCACTTGTGTTGGTGTTGAAAAACCACTTTTCGCACTTGTGTTAGTGTTGAAAAACCACTTTTCGCACTTGTGTTGGTGCAGGAAACCACTTTTGCACTTGTATTTGTGTGGAAAAAACACTTTTTGCTCTTGTGATAGTGTTGAAAAACCACTTTTCGCACTTGTGTTAGTGTTGAAAAACCACTTTTCGCACTTGTGTTGGTGCAGGAAACCACTTTTGCACTTGTATTAGTGTGGAAAAACCACTTTTCGCACTTGTGTTAGTGTTGAAAAACCACTTTTCGCACTTGTGTTAGTGTTGAAAAACCACTTTTCGCACTTGTGTTGGTGCAGGAAACCACTTTTGCACTTGTATTAGTGTGGAAAAACCACTTTTCGCACTTGTGTTAGTGTTGAAAAACCACTTTTCGCACTTGTGTTAGTGTTGAAAAACCACTTTTCGCACTTGTGTTGGTGCAGGAAACCACTTTTGCACTTGTATTAGTGTGGCAAAAACACTTTTCGCACTTGTGTTAGTGTTGAAAAAGCACTTTTCGCACTTGTGTTAGTGTTGAAAAACCACTTTTCGCACTTGTGTTGGTGCAGGAAACCACTTTTGCACTTGTATTAGTGTGGAAAAACCACTTTTCGCACTTGTGTTAGTGTTGAAAAACCACTTTTGCACTTGTGTTGGTGCAGGAAACCACTTTTGCACTTGTATTAGTGTGGAAAAAACACTTTTTGCACTTGTGATAGTGTTGAAAAACCACTTTTCGCACTTGTGTTAGTGTTGAAAAACCACTTTTCGCACTTGTGTTGGTGCAGGAAACCCCTTTTGCACTTGTATTAGTGTTGAAAAACCACTTTTCGCACTTGTGTTAATGTTGAAAAACCACTTTTCGCACTTGTGTTAGTGTTGAAAAACCACTTTTTGCACTTGTGTTGGTGCAGGAAACCACTTTTGCACTTGTATTAGTGTGGAAAAAACACTTTTTGCACGTGTGATAGTGTTGAAAAACCACTTTTCGCACTTGTGTTAGTGTTGAAAAACCACTTTTCGCACTTGTGTTAGTGTTGAAAAACCACTTTTCGCAGTTGTGTTAGTGTTGAAAAAAATTTTTTCGCACTTGTGTTGGTGCAGGAAACCACTTTTGCACTTGAATTAGTGTGGAAAAAACACTTTTCGCACTTGTGTTAGTGTTGAAAAACCACTTTTCGCACTTGTGTTAGTGTTGAAAAACCACTTTTCGCACTTGTGTTAGTGTTGAAAAACCACTTTTCGCACTTGTGTTGGTGCAGGAAACCACTTTTGCACTTGTATTAGTGTGGAAAAAACACTTTTTGCACTTGTGATAGTGTTGAAAAACCACTTTTCGCACTTGTGTTAGTGTTGAAAAACCACTTTTCGCACTTGTGTTGGTGCAGGAAACCACTTTTGCACTTGTATTAGTGTGGAAAAAACACTTTTTGCACTTGTGATAGTGTTGAAAAACCACTTTTCGCACTTGTGTTGGTGTTGAAAAACCACTTTTCGCACTTGTGTTAGTGTTGAAAAACCACTTTTCGCACTTGTGTTAGTGTTGAAAAAACACTTTTCGCACTTGTGTTAGTGTTGAAAAAACACTTTTCGCACTTGTGTTGGTGCAGGAAACCACTTTTGCACTTGTATTAGTGTGGAAAAAACACATTTCGCACTTGTGTTAGTGTTGAAAAACCACTTTTCGCACTTGTGTTAGTGTTGAAAAACCACTTTTCGCACTTGTGTTAGTGATGAAAAAACACTTTTCGCACTTGTGTTGGTGCAGGAAACCACTTTTGCACTTGTATTAGTGTGGAAAAAACACTTTTTGCACTTGTGATAGTGTTGAAAAACCACTTTTCGCACTTGTGTTAGTGTTGAAAAACCACTTTTCGCACTTGTGTTGGTGCAGGAAACCACTTTTGCACTTGTATTAGTGTGGAAAAAACACTTTTTGCACTTGTGATAGTGTTGAAAAACCACTTTTCGCACTTGTATTAGTGTGGTAAAAACACTTTTTGCACTTGTATTAGTGTCGAAAAAACACTTTTTGCACTTGTGATAGTGTTGAAAAACCACTTTTCGCACTTGTGTCAGTGTTGAAAAACTACTTTTCGCACTTGTGTTGGTGTTGAAAAACCACTTTTCGCACTTGTGTTGGTGCAGGAAACCACTTTTGCACTTGTATTTGTGTGGAAAAAACACTTTTTGCTCTTGTGATAGTGTTGAAAAACCACTTTTCGCACTTGTGTTAGTGTTGAAAAACCACTTTTCGCACTTGTGTTAGTGTTGAAAAACCACTTTTCGCACTTGTGTTGGTGCAGGAAACCACTTTTGCACTTGTATTTGTGTGGAAAAAACACTTTTTGCTCTTGTGATAGTGTTCAAAAACCACTTTTCGCACTTGTGTTAGTGTTGAAAAACCACTTTTCGCACTTGTGTTGGTGCAGGAAACCACTTTTGCACTTGTATTAGTGTGGAAAAAACACTTTTCGCACTTGTGTTAGTGTTGAAAAAGCACTTTTCGCACTTGTGTTAGTGTTGAAAAACCACTTTTCGCACTTGTGTTGGTGCAGGAAACCACTTTTGCACTTGTATTATTGTGGAAAAACCACTTTTTGCACTTGTGTTAGTGTTGAAAAACCACTTTTCGCACTTGTGTTAGTGATGAAAAACCACTTTTCGCACTTGTGTTGGTGCAGGAAACCACTTTTGCACTTGTATTAGTGTGGAAAAAACACTTTTCGCACTTGTGTTAGTGTTGAAAAAGCACTTTTCGCACTTGTGTTAGTGTTGAAAAACCAATTTTCGCACTTGTGTTAGTGTTGAAAAACCACTTTTTGCACTTGTGTTGGTGCAGGAAACCACTTTTGCACTTGTATTAGTGTGGAAAAAACACTTTTTGCACGTGTGATAGTGTTGAAAAACCACTTTTCGCACTTGTGTTAGTGTTGAAAAACCACTTTTCGCACTTGTGTTAGTGTTGAAAAACCACTTTTCGCACTTGTGTTGGTGCAGGAAACCACTTTTGCACTTGTATTAGTGTGGAAAAAACACTTTTTGCACTTGTGATAGTGTTGAAAAACCACTTTTCGCACTTGTGTTAGTGTTGAAAAACCACTTTTTGCACTTGTGTTGGTGCAGGAAACCACTTTTGCACTTGTATTAGTGTGGAAAAAACACTTTTTGCACTTGTGATAGTGTTGAAAAACCACTTTTCGCACTTGTATTAGTGTGGAAAAAACACTTTTTGCACTTGTATTAGTGTAGAAAAAACACTTTTTGCACTTGTGATAGTGTTGAAAAACCACTTTTCGCACTTGTGTTGGTGCAGGAAACCACTTTTGCACTTGTATTAGTGTGGAAAAAACACTTTTTGCTCTTGTGATAGTGTTGAAAAACCACTTTTCGCACTTGTGTTAGTGTTGAAAAACCACTTTTCGCACTTGTGTTGGTGCAGGAAACCACTTCTGCACTTGTATTAGTGTGGAAAAACCACTTTTCGCACTTGTGATAGTGTTGAAAAACCACTTTTCGCACTTGTGTTAGTGTTGAAAAACCACTTTTCGCACTTGTGTTGGTGCAGGAAACCACTTTTGCACTTGTATTAGTGTGGAAAAAACACTTTTTGCACTTGTGATAGTGTTGAAAAACCACTTTTCGCACTTGTATTAGTGTGGAAAAAACACTTTTTGCACTTGTATTAGTGTAGAAAAAACACTTTTTGCACTTGTGATAGTGTTGAAAAACCACTTTTCGCACTTGTGTTGGTGCAGGAAACCACTTTTGCACTTGTATTAGTGTGGAAAAAACACTTTTTGCTCTTGTGATAGTGTTGAAAAACCACTTTTCGCACTTGTGTTAGTGTTGAAAAACCACTTTTCGCACTTGTGTTGGTGCAGGAAACCACTTCTGCACTTGTATTAGTGTGGAAAAACCACTTTTCGCACTTGTGTTAGTGTTGAAAAACCACTTTTCGCACTTGTGTTAGTGTTGAAAAACCACTTTTCGCACTTGTGTTGGTGCAGGAAACCACTTTTGCACTTGTATTAGTGTGGAAAAAACACTTTTTGCACTTGTGATAGTGTTGAAAAACCACTTTTCGCACTTGCGTTAGTGTTGAAAAACCACTTTTCGCACTTGTGTTAGTGTTGAAAAAACACTTTTCGCACTTGTGTTGGTGCAGGAAACCACTTTTGCACTTGTATTAGTGTGGAAAAAACACTTTTCGCACTTGTGTTAGTGTTGAAAAACCACTTTTCGCACTTGTGTTAGTGTTGAAAAAACACTTTTCGCACTTGTGTTAGTGTTGAAAAACCACTTTTCGCACTTGTGTTGGTGCAGGAAACCACTTTTGCACTTGTATTAGTGTGGAAAAAACACTTTTTGCACTTGTGATAGTGTTGAAAAACCGCTTTTCGTACTTGTGTTAGTGTTGAAAAACCACTTTTCGCACTTGTGTTGGTGCAGGAAACCACTTTTGCACTTGTATTAGTGTGGAAAAAAGACTTTTTGCACTTGTGATAGTGTTGAAAAACCACTTTTCGCACTTGTATTAGTGTGGTAAAAACACTTTTTGCACTTGTATTAGTGTCGAAAAAACACTTTTTGCACTTGTGATAGTGTTGAAAAACCACTTTTCGCACTTGTGTTAGTGTTGAAAAACCACTTTTCGCACTTGTGTTGGTGTTGAAAAACCACTTTTCGCACTTGTGTTAGTGTTGAAAAACCACTTTTCGCACTTGTGTTGGTGCAGGAAACCACTTTTGCACTTGTATTTGTGTGGAAAAAACACTTTTTGCTCTTGTGATAGTGTTGAAAAACCACTTTTCGCACTTGTGTTAGTGTTGAAAAACCACTTTTCGCACTTGTGTTGGTGCAGGAAACCACTTTTGCACTTGTATTAGTGTGGAAAAACCACTTTTCGCACTTGTGTTAGTGTTGAAAAACCACTTTTCGCACTTGTGTTAGTGTTGAAAAACCACTTTTCGCACTTGTGTTGGTGCAGGAAACCACTTTTGCACTTGTATTAGTGTGGAAAAACCACTTTTCGCACTTGTGTTAGTGTTGAAAAACCACTTTTCGCACTTGTGTTAGTGTTGAAAAACCACTTTTCGCACTTGTGTTGGTGCAGGAAACCACTTTTGCACTTGTATTAGTGTGGCAAAAACACTTTTCGCACTTGTGTTAGTGTTGAAAAAGCACTTTTCGCACTTGTGTTAGTGTTGAAAAACCACTTTTCGCACTTGTGTTGGTGCAGGAAACCACTTTTGCACTTGTATTAGTGTGGAAAAACCACTTTTCGCACTTGTGTTAGTGTTGAAAAACCACTTTTGCACTTGTGTTGGTGCAGGAAACCACTTTTGCACTTGTATTAGTGTGGAAAAAACACTTTTTGCACTTGTGATAGTGTTGAAAAACCACTTTTCGCACTTGTGTTAGTGTTGAAAAACCACTTTTCGCACTTGTGTTGGTGCAGGAAACCCCTTTTGCACTTGTATTAGTGTTGAAAAACCACTTTTCGCACTTGTGTTAATGTTGAAAAACCACTTTTCGCACTTGTGTTAGTGTTGAAAAACCACTTTTTGCACTTGTGTTGGTGCAGGAAACCACTTTTGCACTTGTATTAGTGTGGAAAAAACACTTTTTGCACGTGTGATAGTGTTGAAAAACCACTTTTCGCACTTGTGTTAGTGTTGAAAAACCACTTTTCGCACTTGTGTTAGTGTTGAAAAACCACTTTTCGCACTTGTGTTAGTGTTGAAAAACCACTTTTCGCACTTGTGTTGGTGCAGGAACCACTTTTGCACTTGTATTAGTGTGGAAAAACCACTTTTCGCACTTGTGTTAGTGTTGAAAAACCACTTTTCGCACTTGTGTTAGTGTTGAAAAACCACTTTTCACACTTGTGTTGGTGCAGGAAACCACTTTTGCACTTGTATTAGTGTGGAAAAAACACTTTTCGCACTTGTGTTAGTGTTGAAAAAGCACTTTTCGCACTTGTGTTAGTGTTGAAAAACCACTTTTCGCACTTGTGTTGGTGCAGGAAACCACTTTTGCAGTTGTATTAGTGTGGAAAAACCACTTTTTGCACTTGTGTTAGTGTTGAAAAACCACTTTTTGCACTTGTGTTGGTGCAGGAAACCACTTTTGCACTTGTATTAGTGTGGAAAAAACACTTTTTGCACTTGTGATAGTGTTGAAAAACCACTTTTCGCACTTGTGTTAGTGTTGAAAAACCACTTTTCGCACTTGTGTTGGTGCAGGAAACCCCTTTTGCACTTGTATTCGTGTGGAAAAACCACTTTTCGCACTTGTGTTAATGTTGAAAAACCACTTTTCGCACTTGTGTTAGTGTTGAAAAACCACTTTTTGCACTTGTGTTGGCGCAGGAAACCACTTTTGCACTTGTATTAGGGTGGAAAAAACACTTTTTGCACGTGTGATAGTGTTGAAAAACCACTTTTCGTACTTGTGTTAGTGTTGAAAAACCACTTTTCGCACTTGTGTTAGTGTTGAAAAACCACTTTTCGCACTTGTGTTGGTGCAGGAAACCACTTTTGCACTTGTATTAGTGTGGAAAAAACACTTTTTGCACTTGTGATAGTGTTGAAAAACCACTTTTCGCACTTGTGTTAGTGTTGAAAAACCACATTTCGCACTTGTGTTGGTGCAGGAAACCACTTTTGCACTTGTATTAGTGTGGAAAAAACACTTTTTGCACTTGTGATAGTGTTGAAAAACCACTTTTCGCACTTGTATTAGTGTGGAAAAAACACTTTTTGCACTTGTATTAGTGTAGAAAAAACACTTTTTGCACTTGTGATAGTGTTGAAAAACCACTTTTCGCACTTGTGTTGGTGCAGGAAACCACTTTTGCACTTGTATTAGTGTGGAAAAACACTTTTCGCACTTGTGTTAGTGTTGAAAAAGCACTTTTCGCACTTGTGTTAGTGTTGAAAAACCACTTTTCGCACTTGTGTTGGTGCAGGAAACCACTTTTGCACTTGTATTATTGTGGAAAAACCACTTTTTGCACTTGTGTTAGTGTTGAAAAACCACTTTTCGCACTTGTGTTAGTGTTGAAAAACCACTTTTCGCACTTGTGTTGGTGCAGGAAACCACTTTTGCACTTGTATTAGTGTGGAAAAAACACTTTTCGCACTTGTGTTAGTGTTGAAAAAGCACTTTTCGCACTTGTGTTAGTGTTGAAAAACCAATTTTCGCACTTGTGTTAGTGTTGAAAAACCACTTTTTGCACTTGTGTTGGTGCAGGAAACCACTTTTGCACTTGTATTAGTGTGGAAAAAACACTTTTTGCACGTGTGATAGTGTTGAAAAACCACTTTTCGCACTTGTGTTAGTGTTGAAAAACCACTTTTCGCACTTGTGTTAGTGTTGAAAAACCACTTTTCGCGCTTGTGTTGGTGCAGGAAACCACTTTTGCACTTGTATTAGTGTGGAAAAAACACTTTTTGCACTTGTGATAGTGTTGAAAAACCACTTTTCGCACTTGTGTTAGTGTTGAAAAACCACTTTTCGCACTTGTGTTGGTGCAGGAAACCACTTTTGCACTTGTATTAGTGTGGAAAAAACACTTTTTGCACTTGTGATAGTGTTGAAAAACCACTTTTCGCACTTGTATTAGTGTGGAAAAAACACTTTTTGCACTTGTATTAGTGTTGAAAAAGCACTTTTCGCACTTGTGTTAGTGTTGAAAAACCACTTTTCGCACTTGTGTTGGTGCAGGAAACCACTTTTGCACTTGTATTAGTGTGGAAAAACCACTTTTCGCACTTGTGTTAGTGTTGAAAAACCACTTTTGCACTTGTGTTGGTGCAGGAAACCACTTTTGCACTTGTATTAGTGTGGAAAAAACACTTTTTGCACTTGTGATAGTGTTGAAAAACCACTTTTCGCACTTGTGTTAGTGTTGAAAAACCACTTTTCGCACTTGTGTTGGTGCAGGAAACCCCTTTTGCACTTGTATTAGTGTTGAAAAACCACTTTTCGCACTTGTGTTAATGTTGAAAAACCACTTTTCGCACTTGTGTTAGTGTTGAAAAACCACTTTTTGCACTTGTGTTGGTGCAGGAAACCACTTTTGCACTTGTATTAGTGTGGAAAAAACACTTTTTGCACGTGTGATAGTGTTGAAAAACCACTTTTCGCACTTGTGTTAGTGTTGAAAAACCACTTTTCGCACTTGTGTTAGTGTTGAAAAACCACTTTTCGCACTTGTGTTAGTGTTGAAAAACCACTTTTCGCACTTGTGTTGGTGCAGGAAACCCCTTTTGCACTTGTATTAGTGTTGAAAAACCACTTTTCGCACTTGTGTTAATGTTGAAAAACCACTTTTCGCACTTGTGTTAGTGTTGAAAAACCACTTTTTGCACTTGTGTTGGTGCAGGAAACCACTTTTGCACTTGTATTAGTGTGGAAAAAACACTTTTTGCACGTGTGATAGTGTTGAAAAACCACTTTTCGCACTTGTGTTAGTGTTGAAAAACCACTTTTCGCACTTGTGTTAGTGTTGAAAAACCACTTTTCGCACTTGTGTTAGTGTTGAAAAACCACTTTTCGCACTTGTGTTGGTACAGGAACCACTTTTGCACTTGTATTAGTGTGGAAAAACCACTTTTCGCACTTGTGTTAGTGTTGAAAAACCACTTTTCGCACTTGTGTTAGTGTTGAAAAACCACTTTTCACACTTGTGTTGGTGCAGGAAACCACTTTTGCACTTGTATTAGTGTGGAAAAAACACTTTTCGCACTTGTGTTAGTGTTGAAAAAGCACTTTTCGCACTTGTGTTAGTGTTGAAAAACCACTTTTCGCACTTGTGTTGGTGCAGGAAACCACTTTTGCAGTTGTATTAGTGTGGAAAAACCACTTTTTGCACTTGTGTTAGTGTTGAAAAACCACTTTTTGCACTTGTGTTGGTGCAGGAAACCACTTTTGCACTTGTATTAGTGTGGAAAAAACACTTTTTGCACTTGTGATAGTGTTGAAAAACCACTTTTCGCACTTGTGTTAGTGTTGAAAAACCACTTTTCGCACTTGTGTTGGTGCAGGAAACCCCTTTTGCACTTGTATTCGTGTGGAAAAACCACTTTTCGCACTTGTGTTAATGTTGAAAAACCACTTTTCGCACTTGTGTTAGTGTTGAAAAACCACTTTTTGCACTTGTGTTGGCGCAGGAAACCACTTTTGCACTTGTATTAGGGTGGAAAAAACACTTTTTGCACGTGTGATAGTGTTGAAAAACCACTTTTCGTACTTGTGTTAGTGTTGAAAAACCACTTTTCGCACTTGTGTTAGTGTTGAAAAACCACTTTTCGCACTTGTGTTGGTGCAGGAAACCACTTTTGCACTTGTATTAGTGTGGAAAAAACACTTTTTGCACTTGTGATAGTGTTGAAAAACCACTTTTCGCACTTGTGTTAGTGTTGAAAAACCACATTTCGCACTTGTGTTGGTGCAGGAAACCACTTTTGCACTTGTATTAGTGTGGAAAAAACACTTTTTGCACTTGTGATAGTGTTGAAAAACCACTTTTCGCACTTGTATTAGTGTGGAAAAAACACTTTTTGCACTTGTATTAGTGTAGAAAAAACACTTTTTGCACTTGTGATAGTGTTGAAAAACCACTTTTCGCACTTGTGTTGGTGCAGGAAACCACTTTTGCACTTGTATTAGTGTGGAAAAAACACTTTTCGCACTTGTGTTAGTGTTGAAAAAGCACTTTTCGCACTTGTGTTAGTGTTGAAAAACCACTTTTCGCACTTGTGTTGGTGCAGGAAACCACTTTTGCACTTGTATTATTGTGGAAAAACCACTTTTTGCACTTGTGTTAGTGTTGAAAAACCACTTTTCGCACTTGTGTTAGTGTTGAAAAACCACTTTTCGCACTTGTGTTGGTGCAGGAAACCACTTTTGCACTTGTATTAGTGTGGAAAAAACACTTTTCGCACTTGTGTTAGTGTTGAAAAAGCACTTTTCGCACTTGTGTTAGTGTTGAAAAACCAATTTTCGCACTTGTGTTAGTGTTGAAAAAACCACTTTTTGCACTTGTGTTGGTGCAGGGAAACCACTTTTGCACTTGTATTAGTGTGGAAAAAACACTTTTTTGCACGTGTGATAGTGTTTGAAAAACCACTTTTCGCACTTGTGTTAGTGTGGAAAAACCACTTTTCGCACTTGTGTTAGTGTTGAAAACCACTTTTCGCACTTGTGTTGGTGCAGGAAACCACTTTTGCACTTGTATTAGTGTGGAAAAAACACTTTTTGCACTTGTGATAGTGTTGAAAAACCACTTTTCGCACTTGTGTCTAGTGTTGAAAAACCACTTTTCGCACTTGTGTTGGTGCAGGAAACCACTTTTGCACTTGTATTAGTGTGGAAAAAACACTTTTTGCACTTGTGATAGTGTTGAAAAACCACTTTTCGCACTTGTAATAGTGTGGAAAAAACACTTTTTGCACTTGTATTAGTGTTGAAAAAGCACTTTTTCGCACTTGTGTTAGTGTTGAAAAAACCACTTTTCGCACTTGTGTTGGTGCAGGAAACCACTTTTGCACTTGTATTAGTGTGGAAAAACCACTTTTCGCACTTGTGTTAGTGTTGAAAAACCACTTTTGCACATGTGTTGGTGCAGGAAACCACTTTTTGCACTTGTATTAGTGTGGAAAAAACACTTTTTGCACTTGTGATAGTGTTGAAAAAACCACTTTTGCACTTGTGTTAGTGTTGAAAAACCACTTTTCGCACTTGTGTTGGTGCAGGAAACCCCTTTTGCACTTGTATTAGTGTGAAAAACCACTTTTCGCACTTGTGTTAATGTTGAAAAACCACTTTTCGCACTTGTGTTAGTGTTGAAAAACCACTTTTTGCACTTGTGTTGGTGCAGGAAACCACTTTTGCACATGTATTAGTGTGGAAAAAACACTTTTTGCACGTGTGATAGTGTTGAAAAACCACTTTTCGCACTTGTGTTAGTGTTGACAAACCACTTTTCGCACTTGTGTTAGTGTTGAGAAAACCACTTTTTCGCACTTGTGTTAGTGTTGAAAAACCACTTTTCGCACTTGTGTTGGTGCAGGAACCACTTTTGCACTTGTATTAGTGTGGAAAAACCACTTTTCGCACTTGTGTTAGTGTTGAAAACCACTTTTCGCACTTGTGTTAGTGTTGAAAAACCACTTTTCACACTTGTGTGGTGCAGGAAACCACTTTTGCACCTTGTATTAGTGTGGAAAAAACACTTTTCGCACTTGTGTTAGTGTTGAAAAAGCACTTTTCGCACTTGTGTTAGTGTTTGAAAAACCACTTTTCGCACTTGTGTTGGTGCAGGAAACCACTTTTGCAGTTGTATTAGTGTGGAAAAACCTCGCTTTTTGCAACTTGTGTTAGTGTTGAAAAACCACTTTTGCACTTGTGTTGGTGCAGGAAACCACTTTTGCACTTGTATTAGTGTGGAAAAAACACTTTTTGCACTTGTGATAGTGTTGAAAAACCACTTTTCGCACTTGTGTTAGTGTTGAAAAACCACTTTTCGCAATTGTGTTGGTGCAGGAAACCCCTTTTGCACTTGTATTTCGTTGTGAGAAAAACCACTTTTCGCACTTGTGTTAATGTTGAAAAAACCACTTTCGCACTTGTGTTAGTGTTGAAAAACCACTTTTTGCACTTGTGTTGGCGCAGGAAACCACTTTTGCACTTGTATTAGGGTGGAAAAAACACTTTTTGCACGTGTGATAGTGTTGAAAAACCACTTTTTCGTACTTGTGTTAGTGTTGAAAAACCACTTTTCGCACTTGTGTTAGTGTGAAAAACCACTTTTCGCACTTGTATTAGTGTGGAAAAAAACACCCTTTTTTTGCGACTTGTGATAGTGTTTGAAAACCACTTTTCGCACTTGTATTAGTGTGGAAAAAACACTTTTTGCACTTGTATTAGTGTAGAAAAAAAACACTTTTTGCACTTGTGATAGTGTTGAAAAACCACTTTTCGCACTTGTGTTGGTGCAGGAAACGCACTTTTGCACTTGTATTAGTGTGGAAAAAACACTTTTCGCCACTTGTGTTAGTGTTGAAAAAAGCACTTTTCGCACTTGTGTTAGTGTTGAAAAACCCACTTTTCGCACTTGTGTTGGTGCAGGAAACCACTTTTGCACTTGTATTATTGTGGAAAAACCACTTTTTGCACTTGTGTTAGTGTTGAAAAACCACTTTTCGGCACTTGTGTTAGTGTTGAAAAACCACTTTTCGCACTTGTGTTGGTGCAGGAAACCACTTTTGCACTTGTATTAGTGTGGAAAAACACTTTTCGCACTTGTGTTAGTGTTGAAAAAGCACTTTTCGCACTGTGTTAGTGTTGAGAAACCAATTTTCGCACTTGTGTTAGTGTTGAAAAACCACTTTTTGCACTTGTGTTGGTTGCAGGAAACCACTTTTGCACTTGTATTAGTGTGGAAAAAACACTTTTTGCACGTGTGATAGTGTTGAAAAACCACTTTTCGCACTTGTGTTAGTGTTGAAAACCACTTTTCGCACTTGTGTTAGTGTTGAAAACCACTTTTCGCACTTGTGTTGGTGCAGGGAAACCACTTTTGCCTTGTATTAGTGTGGAAGAAAACACTTTTTGCACTTGTGATAGTGTTGAAAAACCACTTTTTCGCACTTGTGTTAGTGTTGAAAAACACTTTTCGCACTTGTGTTGGTGCAGGAAACCACTTTTGCACTTGTATTAGTGTGAAAAAAACACTTTTTGCACTTGTGATAGTGTTGAAAAACCACTTCTTCGCACTTGTATTAGTGTGGAAAAAACACTTTTTGCACTTGTATTAGTGTAGAAAAAACACTTTTTGCACTTGTGATAGTGTTGAAAAACCACTTTTCGCACTTGTGTTGGTGCAGGAAACCACTTTTGCACTTGTATTAGTGTGGAAAAAACACTTTTTGCTCTTGTGATAGTGTTGAAAAACCACTTTTCGCACTTGTGTTAGTGTTGAAAAACCACTTTTCGCACTTGTGTTGGTGCAGGAAACCACTTCTGCACTTGTATTAGTGTGGAAAAACCACTTTTCGCACTTGTGATAGTGTTGAAAAACCACTTTTCGCACTTGTGTTAGTGTTGAAAAACCACTTTTCGCACTTGTGTTGGTGCAGGAAACCACTTTTGCACTTGTATTAGTGTGGAAAAAACACTTTTTGCACTTGTGATAGTGTTGAAAAAACCACTTTTCGCACTTGTATTAGTGTGGAAAAAACACTTTTTGCACTCGTATTAGTGTAGAAAAAACACTTTTTGCACTTGTGATAGTGTTGAAAAACCACTTTTCGCACTTGTGTTGGTGCAGGAAACCACTTTTGCACTTGTATTAGTGTGGAAAAAACACTTTTTGCTCTTGTGATAGTGTTGAAAAACCACTTTTCGCACTTGTGTTAGTGTTGAAAAACCACTTTTCGCACTTGTGTTGGTGCAGGAAACCACTTCTGCACTTGTATTAGTGTGGAAAAACCACTTTTCGCACTTGTGATAGTGTTGAAAAACCACTTTTCGCACTTGTGTTAGTGTTGAAAAACCACTTTTCGCACTTGTGTTGGTGCAGGAAACCACTTTTGCACTTGTATTAGTGTGGAAAAAACACTTTTTGCACATGTGATAGTGTTGAAAAACCACTTTTCGCACTTGTGTTAGTGTTGAAAAACCACTTTTCGCACTTGTGTTAGTGTTGAAAAAACACTTTTCGCACTTGTGTTGGTGCAGGAAACCACTTTTGCACTTGTATTAGTGTGGAAAAAACACTTTTCGCACTTGTGTTAGTGTTGAAAAACCACTTTTCGCACTTGTGTTAGTGTTGAAAAAACACTTTTCGCACTTGTGTTAGTGTTGAAAAACCACTTTTCGCACTTGTGTTGGTGCAGGAAACCACTTTTGCACTTGTATTAGTGTGGAAAAAACACTTTTTGCACTTGTGATAGTGTTGAAAAACCACTTTTCGTACTTGTGTTAGTGTTGAAAAACCACTTTTCGCACTTGTGTTGGTGCAGGAAACCACTTTTGCACTTGTATTAGTGTGGAAAAAAGAGTTTTTGCACTTGTGATAGTGTTGAAAAACCACTTTTCGCACTTGTATTAGTTTGGTAAAAACACTTTTTGCACTTGTATTAGTGTCGAAAAAACACTTTTTGCACTTGTGATAGTGTTGAAAAACCACTTTTCGCACTTGTGTTAGTGTTGAAAAACCACTTTTCGCACTTGTGTTGGTGTTGAAAAACCACTTTTCGCACTTGTGTTAGTGTTGAAAAACCACTTTTCGCACTTGTGTTGGTGCAGGAAACCACTTTTGCACTTGTATTTGTGTGGAAAAAACACTTTTTGCTCTTGTGATAGTGTTGAAAAACCACTTTTCGCACTTGTGTTAGTGTTGAAAAACCACTTTTCGCACTTGTGTTGGTGCAGGAAACCACTTTTGCACTTGTATTAGTGTGGAAAAACCACTTTTCGCACTTGTGTTAGTGTTGAAAAACCACTTTTCGCACTTGTGTTAGTGTTGAAAAACCACTTTTCGCACTTGTGTTGGTGCAGGAAACCACTTTTGCACTTGTATTAGTGTGGAAAAACCACTTTTCGCACTTGTGTTAGTGTTGAAAAACCACTTTTCGCACTTGTGTTAGTGTTGAAAAACCACTTTTTGCACTTGTGTTGGTGCAGGAAACCACTTTTGCACTTGTATTAGTGTGGCAAAAACACTTTTCGCACTTGTGTTAGTGTTGAAAAAGCACTTTTCGCACTTGTGTTAGTGTTGAAAAACCACTTTTCGCACTTGTGTTGGTGCAGGAAACCACTTTTGCACTTGTATTAGTGTGGAAAAACCACTTTTCGCACTTGTGTTAGTGTTGAAAAACCACTTTTGCACTTGTGTTGGTGCAGGAAACCACTTTTGCACTTGTATTAGTGTGGAAAAAACACTTTTTGCACTTGTGATAGTGTTGAAAAACCACTTTTCGCACTTGTGTTAGTGTTGAAAAACCACTTTTCGCACTTGTGTTGGTGCAGGAAACCCCTTTTGCACTTGTATTAGTGTGGAAAAACCACTTTTCGCACTTGTGTTAATGTTGAAAAACCACTTTTCGCACTTGTGTTAGTGTTGAAAAACCACTTTTTGCACTTGTGTTGGTGCAGGAAACCACTTTTGCACTTGTATTAGTGTGGAAAAAACACTTTTTGCACGTGTGATAGTGTTGAAAAACCACTTTTCGCACTTGTGTTAGTGTTGAAAAACCACTTTTCGCACTTGTGTTAGTGTTGAAAAACCACTTTTCGCACTTGTGTTAGTGTTGAAAAACCACTTTTCGCACTTGTGTTGGTGCAGGAACCACTTTTGCACTTGTATTAGTGTGGAAAAACCACTTTTCGCACTTGTGTTAGTGTTGAAAAACCACTTTTCGCACTTGTGTTAGTGTTGAAAAACCACTTTTCACACTTGTGTTGGTGCAGGAAACCACTTTTGCACTTGTATTAGTGTGGAAAAAACACTTTTCGCACTTGTGTTAGTGTTGAAAAAGCACTTTTCGCACTTGTGTTAGTGTTGAAAAACCACTTTTCGCACTTGTGTTGGTGCAGGAAACCACTTTTGCAGTTGTATCAGTGTGGAAAAACCACTTTTTGCACTTGTGTTAGTGTTGAAAAACCACTTTTTGCACTTGTGTTGGTGCAGGAAACCACTTTTGCACTTGTATTAGTGTGGAAAAAACACTTTTTGCACTTGTGATAGTGTTGAAAAACCACTTTTCGCACTTGTGTTAGTGTTGAAAAACCACTTTTCGCACTTGTGTTGGTGCAGGAAACCACTTCTGCACTTGTATTAGTGTGGAAAAACCACTTTTCGCACTTGTGTTAGTGTTGAAAAACCACTTTTCGCACTTGTGTTAGTGTTGAAAAACCACTTTTCGCACTTGTGTTGGTGCAGGAAACCACTTTTGCACTTGTATTAGTGTGGAAAAAACACTTTTTGCACTTGTGATAGTGTTGAAAAACCACTTTTCGCACTTGTGTTAGTGTTGAAAAACCACTTTTCGCACTTGTGTTAGTGTTGAAAAAACACTTTTCGCACTTGTGTTGGTGCAGGAAACCACTTTTGCACTTGTATTAGTGTGGAAAAAACACTTTTCGCACTTGTGTTAGTGTTGAAAAACCACTTTTCGCACTTGTGTTAGTGTTGAAAAAACACTTTTCGCACTTGTGTTAGTGTTGAAAAACCACTTTTCGCACTTGTGTTGGTGCAGGAAACCACTTTTGCACTTGTATTAGTGTGGAAAAAACACTTTTTGCACTTGTGATAGTGTTGAAAAACCACTTTTCGTACTTGTGTTAGTGTTGAAAAACCACTTTTCGCACTTGTGTTGGTGCAGGAAACCACTTTTGCACTTGTATTAGTGTGGAAAAAAGACTTTTTGCACTTGTGATAGTGTTGAAAAACCACTTTTCGCACTTGTATTAGTGTGTTAAAAACACTTTTTGCACTTGTATTAGTGTCGAAAAAACACTTTTTGCACTTGTGATAGTGTTGAAAAACCACTTTTCGCACTTGTGTTAGTGTTGAAAAACCACTTTTCGCACTTGTGTTGGTGTTGAAAAACCACTTTTCGCACTTGTGTTAGTGTTGAAAAACCACTTTTCGCACTTGTGTTGGTGCAGGAAACCACTTTTGCACTTGTATTTGTGTGGAAAAAACACTTTTTGCTCTTGTGATAGTGTTGAAAAACCACTTTTCGCACTTGTGTTAGTGTTGAAAAACCACTTTTCGCACTTGTGTTGGTGCAGGAAACCACTTTTGCACTTGTATTAGTGTGGAAAAACCACTTTTCGCACTTGTGTTAGTGTTGAAAAACCACTTTTCGCACTTGTGTTAGTGTTGAAAAACCACTTTTCGCACTTGTGTTGGTGCAGGAAACCACTTTTGCACTTGTATTAGTGTGGAAAAACCACTTTTCGCACTTGTGTTAGTGTTGAAAAACCACTTTTCGCACTTGTGTTAGTGTTGAAAAACCACTTTTCGCACTTGTGTTGGTGCAGGAAACCACTTTTGCACTTGTATTAGTGTGGCAAAAACACTTTTCGCACTTGTGTTAGTGTTGAAAAAGCACTTTTCGCACTTGTGTTAGTGTTGAAAAACCACTTTTCGCACTTGTGTTGGTGCAGGAAACCACATTTGCACTTGTATTAGTGTGGAAAAACCACTTTTCGCACTTGTGTTAGTGTTGAAAAACCACTTTTGCACTTGTGTTGGTGCAGGAAACCACTTTTGCACTTGTATTAGTGTGGAAAAAACACTTTTTGCACTTGTGATAGTGTTGAAAAACCACTTTTCGCACTTGTGTTAGTGTTGAAAAACCACTTTTGCACTTGTGTTGGTGCAGGAAACCCCTTTTGCACTTGTATTAGTGTGGAAAAACCACTTTTCGCACTTGTGTTAATGTTGAAAAACCACTTTTCGCACTTGTGTTAGTGTTGAAAAACCACTTTTTGCACTTGTGTTGGTGCAGGAAACCACTTTTGCACTTGTATTAGTGTGGAAAAAACACTTTTTGCACGTGTGATAGTGTTGAAAAACCACTTTTCGCACTTGTGTTAGTGTTGAAAAACCACTTTTCGCACTTGTGTTAGTGTTGAAAAACCACTTTTCGCACTTGTGTTAGTGTTGAAAAACCACTTTTCGCACTTGTGTTGGTGCAGGAACCACTTTTGCACTTGTATTAGTGTGGAAAAACCACTTTTTGCACTTGTGTTAGTGTTGAAAAACCACTTTTCGCACTTGTGTTAGTGTTGAAAAACCACTTTTCACACTTGTGTTGGTGCAGGAAACCACTTTTGCACTTGTATTAGTGTGGAAAAAACACTTTTCGCACTTGTGTTAGTGTTGAAAAAGCACTTTTCGCACTTGTGTTAGTGTTGAAAAACCACTTTTCGCACTTGTGTTGGTGCAGGAAACCACTTTTGCAGTTGTATTAGTGTGGAAAAACCACTTTTTGCACTTGTGTTAGTGTTGAAAAACCACTTTTTGCACTTGTGTTGGTGCAGGAAACCACTTTTGCACTTGTATTAGTGTGGAAAAAACACTTTTTGCACTTGTGATAGTGTTGAAAAACCACTTTTCGCACTTGTGTTAGTGTTGAAAAACCACTTTTCGCACTTGTGTTGGTGCAGGAAACCCCTTTTGCACTTGTATTCGTGTGGAAAAACCACTTTTCGCACTTGTGTTAATGTTGAAAAACCACTTTTCGCACTTGTGTTAGTGTTGAAAAACCACTTTTTGCACTTGTGTTGGCGCAGGAAACCACTTTTGCACTTGTATTAGGGTGGAAAAAACACTTTTTGCACGTGTGATAGTGTTGAAAAACCACTTTTCGCACTTGTGTTAGTGTTGAAAAACCACTTTTCGCACTTGTGTTAGTGTTGAAAAACCACTTTTCGCACTTGTGTTGGTGCAGGAAACCACTTTTGCACTTGTATTAGTGTGGAAAAAACACTTTTTGCACTTGTGATAGTGTTGAAAAACCACTTTTCGCACTTGTGTTAGTGTTGAAAAACCACATTTCGCACTTGTGTTGGTGCAGGAAACCACTTTTGCACTTGTATTAGTGTGGAAAAAACACTTTTTGCACTTGTGATAGTGTTGAAAAACCACTTTTCGCACTTGTATTAGTGTGGAAAAAACACTTTTTGCACTTGTATTAGTGTAGAAAAAACACTTTTTGCACTTGTGATAGTGTTGAAAAACCACTTTTCGCACTTGTGTTGGTGCAGGAAACCACTTTTGCACTTGTATTAGTGTGGAAAAAACACTTTTTGCTCTTGTGATAGTGTTGAAAAACCACTTTTCGCACTTGTGTTAGTGTTGAAAAACCACTTTTCGCACTTGTGTTGGTGCAGGAAACCACTTTTGCACTTGTATTAGTGTGGAAAAACCACTTTTCGCACTTGTGTTAATGTTGAAAAACCACTTTTCGCACTTGTGTTAGTGTTGAAAAACCACTTTTTGCACTTGTGTTGGTGCAGGAAACCACTTTTGCACTTGTATTAGTGTGGAAAAAACACTTTTTGCACGTGTGATAGTGTTGAAAAACCACTTTTCGCACTTGTGTTAGTGTTGAAAAACCACTTTTCGCACTTGTGTTAGTGTTGAAAAACCACTTTTCGCACTTGTGTTAGTGTTGAAAAACCACTTTTCGCACTTGTGTTGGTGCAGGAACCACTTTTGCACTTGTATTAGTGTGGAAAAACCACTTTTTGCACTTGTGTTAGTGTTGAAAAACCACTTTTCGCACTTGTGTTAGTGTTGAAAAACCACTTTTCACACTTGTGTTGGTGCAGGAAACCACTTTTGCACTTGTATTAGTGTGGAAAAAACACTTTTCGCACTTGTGTTAGTGTTGAAAAAGCACTTTTCGCACTTGTGTTAGTGTTGAAAAACCACTTTTCGCACTTGTGTTGGTGCAGGAAACCACTTTTGCAGTTGTATTAGTGTGGAAAAACCACTTTTTGCACTTGTGTTAGTGTTGAAAAACCACTTTTTGCACTTGTGTTGGTGCAGGAAACCACTTTTGCACTTGTATTAGTGTGGAAAAAACACTTTTTGCACTTGTGATAGTGTTGAAAAACCACTTTTCGCACTTGTGTTAGTGTTGAAAAACCACTTTTCGCACTTGTGTTGGTGCAGGAAACCCCTTTTGCACTTGTATTCGTGTGGAAAAACCACTTTTCGCACTTGTGTTAATGTTGAAAAACCACTTTTCGCACTTGTGTTAGTGTTGAAAAACCACTTTTTGCACTTGTGTTGGCGCAGGAAACCACTTTTGCACTTGTATTAGGGTGGAAAAAACACTTTTTGCACGTGTGATAGTGTTGAAAAACCACTTTTCGCACTTGTGTTAGTGTTGAAAAACCACTTTTCGCACTTGTGTTAGTGTTGAAAAACCACTTTTCGCACTTGTGTTGGTGCAGGAAACCACTTTTGCACTTGTATTAGTGTGGAAAAAACACTTTTTGCACTTGTGATAGTGTTGAAAAACCACTTTTCGCACTTGTGTTAGTGTTGAAAAACCACATTTCGCACTTGTGTTGGTGCAGGAAACCACTTTTGCACTTGTATTAGTGTGGAAAAAACACTTTTTGCACTTGTGATAGTGTTGAAAAACCACTTTTCGCACTTGTATTAGTGTGGAAAAAACACTTTTTGCACTTGTATTAGTGTAGAAAAAACACTTTTTGCACTTGTGATAGTGTTGAAAAACCACTTTTCGCACTTGTGTTGGTGCAGGAAACCACTTTTGCACTTGTATTAGTGTGGAAAAAACACTTTTTGCTCTTGTGATAGTGTTGAAAAACCACTTTTCGCACTTGTGTTAGTGTTGAAAAACCACTTTTCGCACTTGTGTTGGTGCAGGAAACCACTTTTGCACTTGTATTAGTGTGGAAAAAACACTTTTCGCACTTGTGTT
>NW_027619048.1:0-42500 GCF_964187855.1 Myxine glutinosa
CTCTTCCTCTCGTGCACCTCCTCCATGTTCTCTTCCCAAGGTACCGACAACTCCCCTAAGATGACCTGTCTTGTTGCACTTGACCAAATGACAGTCAGGCCACAACCTTGTCACACAGATCTCCTCTGGGAATACCAATTGTGGCTTTAGGTCTGCCACCCCCTGCCAATCACAAGCATCTGACAGCCCTCTTGCTTTCCACCTCCTCCTCCTCCTCTTTCCACCTCTTTCCACTTGGCCCTCTTTGACAAACCACACCTCTCCCCCATCAGTCTCCTTCTCCACTCTTCTCTCTCTCGATCTCAGCACCTCTTGTTGCACCATCTGCACCACCACCGCCAGCACCTGATCATGTCACCACCTGTATCTTCCTGCTGCCAATGCTACTGAGGTATACGTATATATATCTGTCCTGTGTTGTGTTGTCTTGTCACTGAACTACTTTCTCAAACTTTTGTGAAATCGTACCAAAGTTCTGGTATGCACATATGTCTCCCGTCGGTACGTCCTAAGGGTATTCTTTTTTGAAAAAATGTCCTATTTTTTATTTTGCAATTTTTTCGGGAAAATCTTTTGTTTTTCAACTTAAATTGTTTATAAAATGTGATATCACGTATATTACAAATACATTTGTGCAAAATAATTGTTTGAATTATGATTGGTTTAACTTTAAACCATGACAAAACGGCAACTCCGTTTGTGTTTGTGTGTTTGCCTCTAAATCTTGTGTCCCAAACCCATCCCTCTCTGTACCCACCATTCCCAGTCGTACCCTGCTGCTCCTGGACTCCGTGTCCTTTCCTCCTGACAAGGTGGAAAAGTTTCTGTCAACCCTCGACTCTGATTCTGCAACTGGACCCGACGGCATCAGCCCATGGGTCCTAAAATCCTGCTCTGCCGCTCTATCTCACCCTCTCTCTGTTCTCTTCACCCTCTCTTTTGCTCAAGGTCAACTGCCATCTGCTTGGAAATCAGCCAACATCACCGCTTTGCACAAAAAAGGTGCAAAAACAGATCCTAGCAACTACAGACCAATCAGCCTTCTCCCAATTATCAGCAAAGTCATGGAATCCACCATTGCTTCGGATATGAAATCTTTCCTCTTCTCCAATGGCTTGATCTCTGATCATCAATTTGGTTTCAGACCAGGTCACTCTACTCTGGACATGCTGCTTCTGCTGTCTCAACAATGGATGGAGGTCCTCAATGCCAAACAGGAAATTAGAGCTGTCTCCCTCGACATATCACGTGCCTTCGACACGGTCTGGCACCCCGCTCTGCTCACCAAACTCTCCTCCTTTGGTATCCATGGAAATCTCCACGCATGGCTGACGGACTTCCTCTCTAGTTGTCGTCAATGTGTGGCCCTGAATGGGTTTCTCTCATCTCCTCTTCCTGTTCAGGCTGGAGTTCCCCAAGGCAGTGTTCTGGGCCCCGTGCTTTTTCTGGTCTTCATCAATGATCTCTCTGACTCTCTTGAAAATCCTCTCTATCTCTTTGCTGATGACTCCACTCTCTGCCGCTCCATGCCTCTTCCCTCAGATCGGCAGTCTGCAGCCTCCTCACTCTCTGAAGATTTGGACAAAATCACAGACTGGTCAAACAAGTGGAACATGTCTTTCAATCCTGACAAATCTCACACTCTTACTGTCTCTCCGAAAAGATCGACTGGACAACCCTCCCATCTACTTTCTCAACAATCCTCTCCAAGAAGTTCTGTCGCTCAAGCTTTTGGGTCTCACTATCTGCCATGATCTTTCTTGGGAAAACCACATTTCCAAGCTGGCCTCCAAAGCCAGTCGCCGACTGGGCATCCTCCGTCGTACGAAGTCCTTCCTCGGCACACCTGAGCTCCTCACCACATACAAGGCTTTCATCCGCAGCTCAATGGAATACTGTTCTCCCCAATGGGCCGGTGCTCCTGCCTCACACCTAGCTCGGCTTCACGCTGTTGAAACCAAAGCTTTCAGAATTATTGGAATCTCCCGCGATGAAGCTATCTCTGAGGGCCTTTCACTCACTCACCGCAGGCAGGTAGGTTGTCTTTCTGTCTTCTACCGACTCCTCTCTGGCCTTGCACCCCCAGCTCTCTCTGTGCTCTGTCCCCCAAATATTCCTACAGGTCGCACAAGATCTGCCAGCAACCCTCTGATGGTTAAACTGCCGAAATCTCGGCTCTCTGCTCACCTTCACTCTTTCATTCCTCTTTTCTCCCGCCTCTGGAACAAACTCCCTCACTCCCTTCAATCCCACTCCTCCCTGCAGGTCTTTAAAACAGCTGCTCACCACCATCTCTTATCTTCCCCCATCCAAAACCTTGATCTTTTCTACCCCCGCTAATTCACCCCAGATCCACCTTGTTTGAAATTCCAACTTCTTTCCTGGAAGTCCTGGCAGTGTCCATATGTTTTATACCTCTCCCACCGCCCCCTTCCCATGCCCCCCCCCCAAAGCCCTCGCCCTCTCTCAGATCTCAGATGTCTCCATGTCTCTCGGTCCCTGCTCTCAAATGTTGTGTTTGTGTCCTTCCCCCTCTCTCCCCATCTTGTCTACCGCTCCCGATGTTATATGTTTTATGTGTCGGTTTGTCTTTCTGTGTGATTAATGTTCGCTCTTTCACGAGCCTCGATCTTGTATACAAAAAAAACAAAAAAAACTCGGGTACAGTCATTTATCTATATCTATCTATGATTTATCTATATATCTCCACATCTGGGCAGTGTCTGTGTTGTCACTTAACGACTCCCTGAAACTTTTGTTTCCGTGGTTTTGGTGTTTTTAATAACGTGGTGGTGGTTTTGAATCACGTGGTGGTGAGGTATTTTGAATTATGTGGTGGTGAGGTGTTTTAAATTACTTGGTGGTAAGGTGTTTTGAATTACGTGGTGGTGAGGTGTAATCGTCCCAATCTACCAGTGTGAATCTACCCCCATCCCCGAGGGAGGTGCTGAGGGGTTCTTTCTTGGAAAAAAAAAACATTCAACTTAAATCCTCAACCTAAATTGCCGATAAAAATGTAATATCACAAACACAACAAATACATTTGTGCAAAATAATTGTTTGTATTATGATTAGTGTAAATCATGACAACACAGCAACTCAGGTGCAGTCATTATCCTCAGCTAAAATAAGCCCATTCCTCAGTAACGACGCTTAGCTAGTATATATATATATAAGCAGTATATGTTTATATATTACAGTCACGTGAAAAAGTAAGTACACCCCATGTAAAGTTTTGACTTTTTCAACATATTTCAACATACAACTATTTGATCTTCATTTCAACAATATTGACAGATAAAGGTGATATAACATAACAAATATCAAGAAACATTTACATTTTGTAGTCCATTGTGTAATTTAAGTAAACTTCAATGCAAATTTCGCAGTTGGAAAAAGTAAGTACACCCTTGGCTCTGATAGGTGGTACTGCCGCCTTTGGCAGAAACAACCTCAAGTAGGCGTTTCTTATAACTGTCTACCAGTCTCTGACATCGACTGAGATAATTTTTTGCCCACTCCTGCATGCAGAATTCTTTCAGCTGTGCGATGTTTGAGGGGTTTCTTGCATGCACAGCTCGTTTCAAATCCCCCCACAACATCTCGATTGGATTTAGATCTGGGCTTTGACTTGGCCATTCCAGAACCCTCCATTTCTTTCTTTTCAGCCATTCCTTGGTGGATTTTTTTTTTTTTGTATACAAGATCGAGGCTCGTGAAAGAGCGAACTTTAATCACACAGAAAGACAAACCGACACATAAAACATATAACATCGGGAGCGGTAGACAAGATGGGGAGAGAGGGGGAAGGACACACGAGAGGGGGAAGGACACAAACACAACATTTGAGAGCAGGGACCGAGAGACATGGAGACATCGAGAGATCTGTGGGAGGGAGAGGGCTTTGGGGGGGGGGGGGCATGGGAAGGGAGGTGGGAGAGGTATAAAACATATGGACACTGCCAGGACTTCCAGGAAAGAAGTTGGAATTTCAAACATGGTGGATCTGGGGTGAATTAGTGGGGGTAGAAAAGATCAAGGTTTTGGATGGGGGAAGATAAGAGATGGTGGTGAACAGCTGTTTTAAAGAACTGGAGGGAAGAATGGCATTGAAGGGAGTGTGGGAGTTTGTTCCAGAGGCGGGAGAAAAGAGGAATGAAAGAGTGAAGGTGAGCAGAGAGCCGAGATTTCGGCAGTTTAACCATCAGAGGGTTGCTGGCAGATCTTGTGCGACCTGTAGGAATATTTGGGGGACAGAGCACAGAGAGAGCTGGGAGAGCAAGGCCGCAGAGGAGTCGATAGAAGACAGAAAGACCACCTACCTGCCTGCGGTGAGTGAGTGAAAGGCCCTCGGAGATCGCTTCATCGTGGGAGATTCCAATGATTCTGAAAGCTTTGGTTTCAACAGCGTGAAGCCGAGCTAGGTGTGAGGCAGGAGCACCGGCCCATAAGGGAGAACAGTATTCCATTGAGCTGTGGATGAAAGCCTTGTATGTGGTGAGGAGCTCAGGTGTGCCGAGGAAGGACTTCGCACGACGGAGGATGCCCAGTCGGCGACTGGCTTTGGAGGCCAGCTTGGAAATGTGGTTTTCCAAAGAAAGATCATGGCAGATAGTGAGACCCAAAAGCTTGAGCGACAGAACTTCTTGGAGAGGATTGTTGAGAAAGTAGATGGGAGGGTTGTCCAGTCGATCTTTTCGGAGAGACATAGTAAGAGTGTGAGATTTGTCAGGATTGAAAGACATGTTCCACTTGTTTGACCAGTCTGTGATTTGGTCCAGGTCTTCAGAGAGTGAGCAGGCTGCAGATTGCCGATCTGAGGGAAGACGCATGGAGCGGCAGAGAGTGGAATCATCAGCAAAGAGATAGAGAGGATTTTCCAGAGAGTCGGAGAGATCATTGATAAAGACCAGAAAAAGCACAGGGCCCAGAACACTGCCTTCGGGAACTCCAGCCTGAACAGGAAGGGGAGATGAGAGAAATCCATTCAGGGCCACACGTTGACTACGACCAGAGAGGAAGTCCGCAAGCCATGCATGGAGATTTCCATGGATACCATAGGAGGAGAGTTTGGTGAGCAGAGCTGGGTGCCAGACCGTATCGAAGGCACGTGATATGTCAAGGGAGACAGCTCTGATTTCCTGTTTGGCATTGAGGACCTCCATCCATTGTTGAGACAGCAGAAGCAGCATGTCCAGAGTAGAGTGACCTGGTCTGAAACCAAATTGATGATCAGAGATCAAGCCATTGGAGAAGAGGAAAGATTTCATATCCGAAGCAATGATGGATTCCATGACTTTGCTGATAACTGGGAGCAGGCTGATTGGTCTGTAGTTGCAAGGATCTGTTTTTGCACCTTTTTTGTGTAAAGCGGTAATGTTTGCTGATTTCCAGGATGCTGCCAGATGACCTTGAGCAAAAGATAGGGTGAAAAGAACAGAGAGAGGGTGAGACAGAGCGGCAGAGCAGGATTTTAGGACCCATGGGCTGATGCCGTCTTGTCCAGTTGCAGAATCAGAGTCGAGGCTTGATAAAAACTTCTCCACCTTGTCAGGAGAGAAGGACACAGAGTCCAGGAGCAGTTGGGTTCGACTGGGAAAGGTGGGAACAGAGAGATATGGGTTTGGGACGAAAGATTTTGAGGCAAACACAGAGTTGAGGCATTCGGCTTTGTCACGTGCGATGTCAACTGTGTGGCCATTTGAGGTAAGGGAGGGGATGGAAGGGGAACAAACACCAGAAACGGATTTGACCAGACACCACCAGGATTAGGAGGAAGGAGACAGGTTTGAGAGTTCATTCTTGAGTGTGGAGAGATAGTGCTTCCTGGCACTCCTGAGGGTAGAAACACACTTGTTCCGAGCTTGGTGGAAGGAACTGAGGTTGCCTTCAGTTGGATTAGCCTTCCAAGAGGCAAAGGAAAGTTGTTTCAGGGCAACTGCCTCACCACAAGATTCAGTGTACCATGGACGGGAGGAAGGGTAAGACAACTGTAGACGAGATGGGATAAATCTGTGCATGAGAGAGAGCAGTTTGCTTTGGAAGAATTCCCAGGAAGAATTAATGTCAGAGGCAGTGGAGATGGGAGACCAATCCAGACGATTTATGGCTGCTTGAAGACCGTCCCAGTCCACCTGAGTGAAATGCCAGACTCGTCGACGCTGAGGAGGCTCTCTGAGAATGGCCAGAGAGATGTCCACTTTGACAAGCACATGATCAGAAGAACCGATTGGAGCAGAAGAAGAGCAGCAGACATTAGCAGGGAAGTTTGTCATCACCAAGTCTAGAAGAGAAGATACTCCATTGGCTGAGATCTGGGTCGGGAAATTGACAGATTGTGTCGGTCCCAGTGAGTCACAGAAGTCCTTTGATGAGGTGCCATGACTGGTGAGAGAGGAACCCACACCCATATGTATACATATATATATGTATATATATATATTGTTACGGGTCGCGGACAAGATGTTATATTGACCGAGCGGTGGTGTATTACCGCGACCTAACAGTTCCCCCGATTCTTCCCCAACTCACCCGATTCACCCCAAACTTTGGCCGTATCGCACCGCAGCTGCCCAATCTGGAAAACTCTAAAACGACCGAATGCAAAGAGGAAAAGGAATAAGACGAGAAGACAGACAGAAGAGTAATTGGATTTATTATACACACATATAAGTAGGAAGCAAGCAGTCACGTTTATTTACAGGGACATGAGACGCAGGTGACACAGTGCAATCTTTAGCTTATACAGACTTATTGTTACTACCCAGGACAGCACGAACAAAACAAACTCACGTACGCAAATGGATGGAAATTGCAGGCAGGAATGACAGGAGGTGGGTGGCTGGAGGAAGGCCCGGAGCTGGCTGGAGTTTGATCCCGCACGGGACGTCGGGCTGGACCTCGACGGCCGCCGATGCCACCGATCCTGTCGTGTGCGCGGGGTAGCGGGTCGGAGCTGCTTGGTGGAGCCAAGCCAACGCTCCTGGTGGGGGGCCTGGCGTGACGGGTTCTCTCGCGTGACGGGTTCTCTCCTCTCTCTTTTGTTTGTCCAACCACTCTTTCTCCAACGCAACGACTCAACGCAACCACTGACCACCCCTGACGACCAACTCAGCTCTTGTCATGGACCTCTCCACGCGCTCTTGCTCTGACGACCCAGCTCCTTTCCCTGTACTCGTCTCTCCTCTGTAAAAGCTCATCTCTCTTGGACCTCCTCTCGTCTCAACAGCTTGGGCTCCCTTTCGTCTGCCGGTCAAAAGCTCCTCTCGTCTCAACGGCTTGGGCTCCCTTTCGTCTGCCGGTCAAAAGCTCCTCTGCCTTGGACACACCCTGCCTGCGGGTTATATAGGCCCCGCCCCTCAACCTTTGCGAACCTCCCCGATCGCTCTTCCTCCGCCCTCTCTAGCCAAACCCCTGGCTCATGGTTGGTCGAGTGGGGCTGGCTCACTCCTCCCCTCTATGACGAGGTGGAGACACGCCTTTCTTCTCCGACCCTGCCTTGTGGTCAATGGCGGATGAAGGGAAAACTGCCCAACATGCAGTTGGCAATGCGAATTGCAATTGACGAAAAGGGGGGAATGGAAGTGTTGGGAGTGGGAATGAAGGGAATCTATCTCTTTCACTGGTGCAATGGAGTATTTCAATTAATGGGAGACACAGCCTTACCCTAAAACACAGAATAAGATATAACTATTGAACAGGGGTATTCTATGATTGGCTGTGGTGTGGATGCTTTATGGACTAATTATGGGATGCCCTTTGACCTTTACACAGCTCCGGAGGCAGGAGGTGCAGAATAACCAATAATAATAATTCACACAATCAAAAAAATATACAGTCCTCATATCCGCAACAATATATATATTGTTGCGGACGCGGTTAAAGATGTTATTTTACCGAGCGGTTGGTATTACCGCGACCGAACAGTTATTCCCCGATTAGAACCCGATTCCACCCAAACGTTGGCCGGATCGCACCGCGGCTGCTCAATGAGGGAAAAGACTAAAACGACGAATGCAAAGAGGAAGACGAAGGCAAAGAAAGGTTTGGAAATACTACTAAATTTATTTCCTATTTACACACATAAGCAAAAAGAAAGCAGTCACGTTTATTTACAGCACATAAGACGCAGGTGACACAGTGAAAATACTAGCTTACCTACAGTCTTAATTAACCCAGGACAGAACAAACAAAAGACAGACTCATGCGGGGAATGCTGACAGGAATCGCAGGAGGTGTATGGCTGGAGGTGAACGCTTGGATGGCCAACGCTTGGTTGGATGGTGGAGCCAACGCGGAGCTTGGTGGAGATTTGGTGGAGGTGAACGCTTGGTGGAGCCAACGCGGAGCTTGGTGGAGCCTTGGTGGAGGTGAACGCTTGGTGGAGCCAACGCGGAGCTTGGTGGAGCCTTGGTGGAGGTGAACGCTTGGTGGAGCCAACGCGGCTGGTGGGGGGTTGGTGTGACGGGTTCTCTCTCCTTCCCTCACAAGCTTCAGGACTCTTTCTCTCTCTTTCTTAGTCCCACCCAGTCCAACAACTTCCTCTCTTGCTTAGTCCAACTCAAGGCCTTTCTGTCTTCTGATCTCCTCCCTCCTCGACTCTCTCTGGGGGCCTCTGCCTCGGGTTATATAAGCCCCACCCTTGACCCTTTGCGAACCTCCCCAAAACGTTCTCTCTCCGCCCTCTAAAGCCAACCCCTCGTTCTGGGTTGGTCGGCAAGGGCTGGTTCACTCCTCCCCTCTATGACGAGGTGGGGACCCGCCTTTCTTCCCCAACCCTGCCTCGTGGTCAATGGCGGATGAAGGGAAAACCGCCCAAAATGCAGTTGGCAATTGATGAAAAGGGGGAATGGAGGTTTTCGGAATGGGAATGAAGGGAATCTATCTCTTTTACTTGGTGCAATGGAGTACTTCTATTAATGGGAGACACAGCCTTACCCTAAAACACAGAATAAGATATAACTATCGAACAGGGGTATTCTATGATTGGCTGACGTGTATGTTTGTGGACTAATTATGGGACGCCCTTTTGACCTTTACACAGCTCCGGAGGCAGGAGGCGCAGAATAACCAATAATAATCTATCTATAATTCCAGTAATCTCTGTGTGAATGTCTGTGTGTCTGTGTGTTTGTCTGTGACCGCTGTTTCTCGACAACTACCGGTCCGATATACTTGAAACTTGCCAGGTATATTGCTGGGGACCCGAGGATGTGCCTTTTCAAGGTTTCATATTAATCGGAGAAGTAGTTACCGAGCTATGTCCAAAAAACGATTCAACCAATCAGAGAGCAGCGAGCTATCACGTGTGCCGAACGTGCCGAACAGACTCTGCCTCGGACGGCACATTTGAGAGCGTATTCATTTATTTCACGTTGGCAAACTATGTTGCCGCTATGTTGGCGTTAAACTATGTTTTAAAACTAATTAAAACTAATTTGTGATTCTTTCGCTTTCCTGCGCGTTTGTGCACGCTATGGCGATTTCTTTACCAAACTCCGCAAGCCGTTCGCTTTGGACCAAACCATTTCATGTAAATAGAGGGGGGGGATTGTCACCGTACTCGCAAGCCGTTCGCTTTGGACCAAACCATTTCATGTAAATAGAGGGGGGGGATTGTCACCGTACTCGCAAGCCGTTCGCTTTGGACCAAACCATTTCATGTAAATAGAGGGGGGGGGGGGGGGGATTGTCACCGTACTCGCAAGCCGTTCGCTTTGGCTTTGCGAATGGACCAAACCATTTCATGTAAATAGAGGGGGGGGGGGGATATAATTTTACATATATATATAGTACGGGCATGCCCTAGTAATAATAAAGCACACAATAAAAAAAAAACAGTCCTCATATCTGCAACACTGCACCCTCCTCCTCTTAGGCACGACCCGGCCTACAACTTTTATTTAGTGTGACACGTAGGTGTAGTTCCCTCTACTTTTAACCTGACCCTGAGTGCGACAGTTTTTAAAACATAAATAAATGTGTCCCGCTGCTCCATTGCACCCTGCCTAACAGACTTACGCCCACAGTTAACCGAATTGCGGAATGGTCTTCAAACTATACATTGACGGTGGGGAGCATTATTTACAATGACTCTGCCTTTATTTACAAGACTAACCCAGGACCTGTAATTGTTCTTTCTGGGGGGGAGACAGTCTGCTATGCATCAATGCACCATTAAAGCACCCAAAAACGCACCAATACACACCCAAGCACCAATCGGTGCAGTCACCATTGTTCAAGAAAATAAAACCAACAACCCCTAACCCTGCAGGTGATCTCTTGCTCTTCGGCTCCCTCTGCTGGTTATTATTGTCTTCCAGTTGTTGTCATTCTCTCTCATTTTCTTACTGGCGGCCTATTTGCAATAAAGTGTGCCCAACGTGTCCATTTTATTTTCTTTATTTATGGCTCACAGGGCCGACTACGTGTGGTTCACCTGTAGGGCATCGGTGCCCTGTGGCCAAGGTCCGCCAGCAAGATTTCGGGCCCTCATGGCCGGTTCCAGCAGAGGGGCCATGCCCCAACCCATGGGGTCCATAAGTGGTGCTCGGCCACAGACATGTGGTCCATAATGTGGTGCATCGATGCAGACAGCTGGTTCTGAGAGTGCCGGGCGCACAATGGCCGACTCACGCACGCTCCCCTCGGCGCCCAATGGCGCACAGGTCATGTGGGAGACAAAAGAGACAAATGAGCGAGGGGTAAGGTCACAAGGGTACACATCAATAAGGCAATGCAAGGCGAAATGCGTACGGAGGGCGAAATGAGAAAGCTCGTCCCTACCGTACGTCACCCCCCTGTCACCTACACTACCCTTGCCCTTACCCCCTATGTACAAAATCTACACATTACCAATCCGTCGCTACTGTCACGTCTCCCCATATTTCCTCTATACCAAATTCGTCACCACAATCCCTCTAACCAAAATTTGCCATCACCCAATTCATCATCAATCCTCATAAGGAGGCAGAGATGGAACATCAAAGCACAATGTCACACCCACGTCATGATGCGTCTCACAATCCAAACATTTGCATCAAAAATAATAAAACAACCTGGCATGGTGTGGAGTACCTGTCACCTCAGGTGAGTGGATGTAGATGGTGCGAGGAGACTCCAATCCTAACTATCCTCTAAATGACATTAACACACTTTACACTACCCGGGGTCTCTCCCTGCCAATCCATTGGCCAACTTACACTATGGGTTCTAAAAACCAAATTCCCATTGACCAAACTGTGGTGCTTCTCAATTTGGGGTCTCACTCCCCCGATTCATCTCCCGGTGCCCTTGCACAATTTCTGGGCTGTGACGTGTAGCTCTCCCAGCAGGTCTACCCACCTGCACACCTCCACCACTGCAGTTGCCACCCGAGCTTACCTAGCTCCTCACCCTAACCTAACTAACTGGGGAAGGCCCCTCCTGGCTCTGTCACCCCTTGGTGCCCTCTGGCACTGGGCTACCCGGGTCCGTCCTCCGGATCCTCGGGCCCCATCCACAACTACCGGCTCCCAGAGCCCACCTGCGGCCTCACCTGGCCGACATCCTCACAGTGGTGGAGTGCCAAAACCAACTACACACACTAACAGGCTACACGCCCAGCCATTTCCACAACACTAATGCACCCATCCAAATCACCATTCTTCCACCCGCACCACAGATGCCAATATCCAACCACAATTTACCTATACCCTCTACCTAACACTTACACTACCCGCCCCGGGCATTCGTGATGGGGGTCCATCCTTCCCCCATTCACACCTTCGCACCATCCACTCCACTCCACCACTTCCACCATACTCACTCCACGACCATCCATTCCAATACTCCAGATATTCCACACTACCATTTATTCCACATAGCCACATACACCTGTTGTTGCACACCTGTGCAATCACCTGGTGCCACCTGCACCCTCCTTCCTTCCTGGACCATTTGGTCATCACAATACACATCACCTTCTCTCCCTCATACACTGCTCCACACACCTGTTCAGTTGCACACCTGTGCAATCACACCTGTTCAATCACACCTGTTCAATCCTCACACACACGGCATCATCTCAGCTAACTACTCCCCTCTGAAACTTGCGCTTCCCAGTCGCCCCTTTAAACTATTGCGCTCCCACGTCATTATCATCCACTCTACTCTACCTGCGTCCCCACTACAGGTGTCATTGTCACTAACTAATCTTAACGTTACCTAATGTCATCTTCTAGGGCCCTACACACAATATCCTAACCCACCCGGGCTCGTTTTCACTGCCATAAACCCCATAAACTAGTGCTCCTTTGCCCCCCCCCCCCCCCCCCCGTCTGTGAGGGAGGACAGAGCTGCCTCTCCCACCACATCGGGGAGGTCCCACTATCAATTTTGCACATCAAATTTCAACCAATCAAAAATTTTGCCAATCATCTGCCAATCACCGTACCAATCATCAAATTTTGCCTTTTTCTAATTTTCGGGTCCAAAACACTAACCTCATCACCCGTCTACTTATTAGATCCTCTCGGTGCGCCAATTCACGTCTACAGCCCGGCTTCGTACAGCCGAGCAATGAACGCGGGTTCCTTGGTGCCGGCGGCTGGATGCGTCCGGCACTCGGTGCAGGGACGGGGGCTTACCCGTGCCGAGATCCCACGCACCACCTCGGCGCGGAGCCATCCAATTGCCCGATCTCGACCTGCCGGAACGTCTCAATAAAAAGTGGTCGCCATGACGACCCTTCCTATCGGGCTGCCCGCTCCGCCTAGTGGAGCACGGACGCGGCCGTTCCAAGCGAGGCCCAGTGTGGATCGCGTACGGCGGTCCTTCCGAACCCGCCGTGGCTCGGATCCCCGCTGGTTCTCGCGGCACGCGAAGCCCGGCACGCACCGAGGGCCCGATTCGGCTATAAGTCGCTCTAACCGCTAACCCGGTTACCGTCGATGCCTCACCTGCATGCTTACACGCATACGCTACCCCTTTCTTGCTCATGCCTCCAGCTGTTCCCATGCTCCTCGTACCTTTCCTTACACACCTCGGTACACTCATTCCGCTCACAGACTTGGTCACACACATGACCACCGAACACCTTGGCACACATTCGTCGCTCGCACACCTCACCAACACACCTCTTCGCGCCCCCTCCTCGGTCACCTCCTCTGTGACAATCACAGGTGTGCTCTCACTCGCACACCCAACCACGTGCCTCACGACCAACTCAAGTGTGCATTCCCACACACGCTCTACCACTCCAGGTGTGCATCCTTCCATTCCAGGTGTACATCCTCGCTCACCTGTCACAACCAACTCACGCTCCATGTCACTCTCACTACTTTCACCACCACTCTTGACAGCGCACTCCCCCTTTCTCTCGACAGCGCTCTCTTTTCTCATGCCCCTGTCCGTTACACCCCTTTCTCGCGCACACTCTCCCGCTACACCCTCTGTAACACTCACCACAGGTGTACACTCTCTCGTTACATCCTCTGTAACACTCACCACAGGTGTACACTCTCTCGTTACATCCTCTGTAACACTCACCCCAGGTGTACACTCTCTCGTTACATCCTCTGTAACACTCACCACAGGTGTACACTCTCTCGTTACATCCTCTGAAACACTCACCCCAGGTGTACACTCTCTCGTTACATCCTCTGTAACACTCACCACACCGCACTTCCATGTGCCCCCTCGCACACGCGCTACGACCGCCTCAGTCTCGACAGCACACTCACTCCTTGGCGCGCACTTTTTCCTCACACACCCCATGGTCGGACATTCTCGCACACCTCTTTTTTCGCACACCAGACCTGTCGCACACTTCACCAACGGCCTCTCACGAACACCCGGGTCCACAACAACCCCCAAGCCGACTGAAGCTCCCCTCACATCATTGACATTTCCGATTATATCGCCACTCACCTTGGCACCTCTTCGTCGCACCTCTTCTGCCACCTGCAAACTCTTTATTTGGTTAGTGAGCAGCACATCATAAGTTGAGCACCGACCTTGTACATATTCCATCACCTCCTCCTGGATTTCTCTTTTAGTTTCTGTCTGTCTCTTCTTAATTTCACTCACCTCGTCTTCCACTTCCTCTAATTTTTGTTTCACCTCTTTTATTTCCCGGTGCGTCTCCTCAAGTTCGTCCTCTAAGGCTACCTTGACCGTCTCTATGTGCGTCCTCACCTGCCGGTCCTTCGTCTCCATTACCTCTGTCACCTCTTCCAACCTCGTTGTCAGTCCCTCACGTACCATCTGACATTGCCTCTGTGTCGCTATTAAGTCATTTTTAATTTCTTTTTGTGTCGCTTTTAACCCCCCGATTATTGCCGTGTTCTTTTCCACCTGGTCCACTAGTTCCTTTTGTCCCACTGTCAGCTGTTCTACTCCCTTCGTCAGACCCTCTATGCCCCCCTGTAACCTAGCCGTATTATTCCTCACCTCTTTCTCGATACGCTTTTCGCCTCGCTTTACCTCCTCGCGTACCCCCGAGACCTCCTCACTTACACCTCGTCGTATCTCCTCCTTCATCTCCTCCATCTGGTTCCCCATCTGTTCGATTTCCCGGGCGGATTGCTCCCCTATTTCCCGCAATTTGTCTTCCATCCTATTTTCTAACCCCATTAACCCATTTTTCACCCCCTCTAACTGATTCTCCTGGGCAGCCATTCTATTTTCCACCCCCGTTAACCCATTCTTTACCTCTTTTATCGCGTTGTCTAACCCCTCAAATTTAGCTTCTAGCCGTTCCCCCATTTCTCCCATTTTGCCCCCCATTTCTCCCATTTTGCCCCCCATTTCTCCCCCCAATCGCTCACTATCAGCCCTCACTTCGTCCCTCATTACCCCCATTTGGCCCTCCAATCGCTCACCCTGAGCATCCGTCCGGTTCCCCATTTGTCCCATTTTGGCTTCTAGCCTCTCCATAAGGGCCCCCATTTGTATCATAAAAAGGTCCGAATTCCCCAGCGGCGCTGCTACGGTCACGGGCGCGGCTAGATTTGGTGCCGCTGTAACCGCGTGCGCAAAGGCGCCATTTTGCGCGCCTGATACCTCGTGCGCGAGAGCGCCATTTTGCGCGTCTGGTACCCCCTCAGCCACATCCTCCATATACATTTCCCCGAGGTCCTGGGTCGATTCCACCCCGTCTATCTCTAGCTCACCCACCGGCATCCGATCGCCTTGACCAGCCATGGCGCGATTTCAAAATTCGGGTTTTTGTAAAACAACACAAATTTCCAGCAGCTCGTAATTTTGAGCGCGTTAAGCGCGCTTCGGGTCCGTATCTCACTCCTCGACACCAATTGTTGCGGACGCGGTTAAAGATGTTATTTTACCGAGCATTTGGTATTACCGCGACCGAACAGTTATTCCCCGATTAGAACCCGATTCCACCCAAACGTTGGCCGGATCGCACCGCGGCTGCTCAATGAGGGAAAAGACTAAAACGATGAATGCAAAGAGGAAGACGAAGGCAAAGAAAGGTTTGGAAATACTACTAAATTTATTTACTATTTACACACATAAGCAAAAAGAAAGCAGTCACGTTTATTTACAGCACATAAGACGCAGGTGACACAGTGAAAATACTAGCTTACCTACAGTCTTAATTAACCCAGGACAGAACAAACAAAAGACAGACTCATGCGGGGAATGCTGACAGGAATCGCAGGAGGTGGATGGCTGGAGGTGAACGCTTGGTGGAGCCAACGCGGAGCTTGGTGGAGCTTTGGTGGAGGTGAATGCTTGGTGGAGCCAACGCGGAGCTTGGTGGAGCCTTGGTGGAGGTGAATGCTTGGTGGAGCCAACGCGGCTGGTGGGGGGTTGGTGTGACGGGTTCTCTCTCCTTCCCTCACAAGCTTCAGGACTCTTTCTCTCTCTTTCTTAGTCCCACCCAGTCCAACAACTTCCTCTCTTGCTTAGTCCAACTCAAGGCCTTTCTGTCTTCTGATCTCCTCCCTCCTCGACTCTCTCTGGGGGCCTCTGCCTCGGGTTATATAAGCCCCACCCTTGACCCTTTGCGAACCTCCCCAAAACGTTCTCTCTCCGCCCTCTAAAGCCAACCCCTCGTTCTGGGTTGGTCGGCAAGGGCTGGTTCACTCCTCCCCTCTATGACGAGGTGGGGACCCGCCTTTCTTCCCCAACCCTGCCTCGTGGTCAATGGCGGATGAAGGGAAAACCGCCCAAAATGCAGTTGGCAATTGACGAAAAGGGGGAATGGAGGTTTTCGGAATGGGAATGAAGGGAATCTATATCTTTCACTTGGTGCAATGGAGTACTTCTATTAATGGGAGACACAGCCTTACCCTAAAACACAGAATAAGATATAACTATCGAACAGGGGTATTCTATGATTGGCTGACGTGTATGCTTGTGGACTAATTATGGGACGCCCTTTTGACCTTTACACAGCTCCGGAGGCAGGAGGCGCAGAATAACCAATAATAATCTATCTATAATTCCACTAATCTCTGTGTGTATGTGTGTGTGTATGTATGCGACAACGATTTCTCGACAACTACCGGTCCGATATACTTGAAACTTGCCAGGTATATTGCTGGGGACCCGAGGATGTGCCTTTTCAAGGTTTGAAATTAATCGGACAAGTACTTACCGAGCTATGGCGATTTAGCCGTTCGCCGTTCGCTTTGGCGTTGCGAATGGACCAAACCATACCATGTAAATAGAGGGGGGGGGTTCTGTGGTCGTTGCGAATGGACGAAACCATTTCATGTAAATAGAGGGGGGGGATTGTCACTGTACTCGCAAGCCGTTCGCCGTTCGCTTTGGCGTTGCGAATGGACCAAACCATTTCATGTAAATAGAGGGGGGGGATATAATTTTAGATAGATATATAGTACGGGCATATATATAGTACGGGCATGCCCTAGTAATAATAAAGCACACAATCAAAAAAAAACAGTCCTCATATCCGCAACAATATATATCTATATATATATATATATATATATATATATATATATATATATATATATGTATATATATATATATATATATGTATATATATATATATACTGTATATATATATATATACTGTATATATATATATATACTGTATATATATATATATACATATATATATATATATATATATATATATATATATATATATATATATATATATATATATTATAGTTTATATAATGTACTTGCGTTAAATCATTTATGATTATTAATAACAGGAAAAAATATTTTAATTATTGTTGTTTTTTTCGTGATTTCATGATGGTGAGTTCACCTTTTCTGGAAATCTAAGTAACAGTGATGTTGTCATAGTTTACAAAATGCAACTTGTTTAACCAAACGCACAACAGAAGTGCAGCAGGAAATGTCCTGGGAAAGTGAACGGGTTAATTGTGAAGGTACTGACGCTATGTCTGATCGCAGCAAATGAAGTTTAAGAAGAAGAATTGCGGTGTATACTTCTAAATATTTAAATAAATAAATAATAGGGGAAAAAAACCAAAAAAAAACCAAATGTTCGATTTATTTAATTTACCAATTAAAGTGGTACGTCACGGTCATGCCTGGTGGGGTTGTGGCTGGATTATCCTCTACCTGTTTTATGGCCAGTAGAGGCTCTGTCCTGGCTTTTGAAAGTGAACACCGACCGACCCTAGCAAGTTTTAAAAAGTGGTCTTTTGAAGCTAGAATGAGGCCAGCAGTGTATACACTCGCTTCTAATGGACTGAGTGATCTTATGAGCATCCAGTTAGCCCAAGAGCATTATTGTTTGGTGGGAGGTTAAATGCAGAGGCCGTTATCATAAATGGAAAGACGGAGCTTATTGGAAATGGCTGCATGTATATGTATAATTGCAAACCGCAAGGGAGCTTTAAGTGCTATGCTCCGAGTCAAATGCTATCTCGTTTGTTTTATATTATTTCCGTAAGAAATGAACGTTACATATTGTGACCACTTACACTGCAGGCGTGTGCTTGGAATGTAGCAAAAAAAGCAAATGGGAGAACAGAGGCAGCCCCAGGCGGACATATTATCCCGGCATTTATCTTGTAATGGAAGATTAATTCTATGTATTGTGTGATGCCTTTTCGTACATGCTGCTTTGCATTTCTACCTCAAACTTGCAGGGGGCTGAGCTGGGGGGGGGGGGGGGGGGGGGTTGGTTGTCCCTTTGTTTGAAATCACCTAATTTGTTAAATATTAAAAGCTCGTGGAATTGGCTTGTTCGAAAGTTAATTCGAGATGTCATTAAAATTTTATACAACAGGTCCACTGAAAATATTTGATATTGCGAGATTTTGAGACAAATTATTACTGATGTGTGGCCCAATGTGCATGGAAAAGACTTGCAGCGAATGTACAATATGGGAATATAAATTGTAATAACTTTATCAGTAGCAAGTAAATCATAAATCTGACGAATAATAGCGTTTTTTTTTTGTTTCTTTTTTTTGTATAGAAGATCGAGGCTCGTGTAAGAGCTAACGTCAATCACAAAAAAAAAAAACGGACATACAAAACGTACAATAAAGGAAGCGGGAGACAAGATGGGGAGAGAGAGGGAAGCACACAAGTACAACAGTAGAGAACAGGGACATCGGGAGATCTGTGGGAGGGAGAAGGCTTGGGGGGAGGAGGCATGGCAAAGGGGGGCGGGGTGGGGGGGGGGAGAGGTATAAAACACATGGGCACTGCTAGAACTTCCAGGAAAGAAGTCGGTATTTCAAAAAAAGTGGATCTGGGGGTGATTTAACGGGGGTAGAAGAGATCAAGGTTTTCGATGGGGGAAGATAAGAGATGGTGGTGAACAGCTGTTTTAAAGACCTGGAGGGAGGAGTGGGATTGAAGGGAGTGGGGGAGTTTGTTCCAGAGGCGGGAGTAAAGAGGAATGAAGGAGTGAAGGAGCGATCGAAGCGATCGGACCAACAAGCGTTCACCAACAATGGGCAATGTATTAATTTTGTGTAAATATTACAGTTTAATTTTAAACAGATTAATAGGAGATATACCACATGAAATTAATTAAATAATAACAAATACTGTTTGGCCAATTTACTCTTTTGAAGATTGGGTGAGCCACTTGTTGTACCAACCCTAGCTTCAGCTTGACATCTCGTTGGTGCCTTAACTTAGTAACAGACCTGTTGAGGAACGTTGGTTTGCTCGGCCATTAATTTTGCTCACAATCGGAAAAGGGGCGGAAAAGCAGAAAGTTGGAATGACCCACGAGGCAATCAAGTTCATCTGAAAGCAACTCAATTGGAATGTCATTCCTGAATTGTGACAGAAAATGTTTGAAGTTCTTGTAATGTCTCTAGAAACATTCCGATGAAACTTTGGCAAAGTGGATGGATGCATCATCATCCTAAAATGGCCATCACCCTTAGTTTATACGTGTTATATCGTTGGTGAACCTCCCTGCAGGGATGCTCGGATAGATTGGATTTATAAATTCAAGAATGATCAAAAGTCTGCTTTGCAGAATAATTAAGATGGAAACATTCTCCTTACTCAATAACTAAAAGCAAATGAGTCATGGTGCAATACCATTTGGTATCAACAGATGATCTGCTCATATCTACCAAGCCAAACATATCATTTCCCCTTTATCATCACAAAACTTTTGGAACGTTTTAATTCCGACTTTACATGACACAAGGCAGGACCTGCACACGACAGGGCCTCCACATACACAAGGCAGGGCCTCCACATACACAAGGCAGGGCCTCCACATACACAAGGCAGGACCTGCACACGACAGGGCCTCCACATACACAAGGCAGGGCCTCCACATACACAAGGCAGGGCCTCCACATACACAAGGCAGGTCCTCCACACGACACAAGGCAGGGCCTCCACACGACACAAGGCAGGTCCTCCACACTACACAAGGCAGGTCCTCCACACTACACAAGGCAGGTCCTCCACATGACACAAGGCAGGGCCTCCACACGACACAAGGCAGGGCCTCCACACGACACAAGGCAGGGCCTCCACATACACAAGGCAGGTCCTCCACACGACACAAGGCAGGGCCTCCACATACACAAGGCAGGTCCTCCACACGACACAAGGCAGGGCCTCCACATACACAAGGCAGGTCCTCCACACTACACAAGGCAGGTCCTCCACACGACACAAGGCAGGGCCTCCACACGACACAAGGCAGGGCCTCCACACGACACAAGGCAGGGCCTCCACACTACACAAGGCAGGTCCTCCACACGACACAAGGCAGGGCCTCCACACGACACAAGGCAGGGCCTCCACATGATACAAGGCAGGGCCTCCACATACACAAGGCAGGTCCTCCACACGACACAAGGCAGGGCCTCCACATACACAAGGCAGGTCCTCCACACGACACAAGGCAGGGCCTCCACATGACACAAGGCAGGGCCTCCACACGACACAAGGCAGGACCTGCACATGACACAAGGCAGGGCCTCCACATACACAAGGCAGGGCCTCCACATACACAAGGCAGGGCCTCCACATGACACAAGGCAGGGCCTCCACATGACACAAGGCAGGGCCTCCACACGACACAAGGCAGGGCCTCCACACGACACAAGGCAGGTCCTCCGCACTACACACTACATTACACTCAAAGGCCTTCTGGTGTTCATTACTGCGCTGGCCTAAGGTTCTTCCGGTCTCGCCTATGTATTGTCCACCACAGTCACATGGAATGGTGAATACCACACCTGCGCAGTCATTCTTTTGTCTTTTGTCTTTGACATTGGTCAGTGCACGTCTCAAGGTGTATATTGGTTGGTAGTTAACCCTCACCCCGACTTGTCTCAAAATCCTGTCAATCCTTTGGGCTACTCCTGACACAAATGGTAGCACACAGAAGCCCTTAGGTGGATCCTGTGGCACGTCCTCGGCTCTTGGAGCTGCCAGTACCATTTCATTTTTTGGGCAGAGGTGGTCTGGGTAGCCATTGGCTTTCAATACCCATTTGAGATGCTTGATCTCTCTCGTTTTGTCCACAAAGGTGGACGGTATATTTCTTGCCCTTTTTACGAGTGTATTCACCACAGCTCTTTTGTGCCAGTGTTGTGGCTCACGTACTTGCTCGTTTCTGTGGTTTGGATTGGTGGGAACAAATGTGTGCGTGGCAGGCACGTGTTTGTTTCTTGCAGATTCTGTGGTGATTGCAGAATGAGACATAATATGTGGACGATGTTCTCTCTTGAGGTCAGGAAGTACCATTTCCACACACACACACACACACACACACACACACACACACACACACACACACACACACACACACACACACACACATATGTGTGTGTGTGTGTGTGTGTGTGTGTGTGTGTGTGTGTATGCACATGCATATGTATGCACATATACATATATATATACATGCATATACATATACATACCAGTGGATTACCCATGGGGAACCCACGGGCATGGACTTGTATGACATTGGACACCTTGAGTTAGATGCTGCACATAGAGTTTTACAAAATGTTTACTGGCAAATCAGCTGATCCAGAAATGATGTAATCTACACAATTTATTGACTTCTGAGAACATGTGAACGCATGTGCATGCACATGGGAAATACAGTTCGTAATGGGTAATTACACATGCTGTAAAATGTGACTGCAAGAGCTCAAATCTTCCCACCTCCAACCACATCCTCCCCCCCCCCCCCCCCCCCTGCTTCCCACATCACGCCCACTGCACAGAGGAGAGGATCACACACAGCGGAGAAGATCACACACAAGGGAGAGGATCGCACACAGAGGGAGAAGGGGAGAGGCTCACATGCAGTTGAGAGGATTGTATACAGGAGAGAGGATTGTATACAGGGGAGAGGATTGTATACAGTGGAGAGGATTGTATACGGGGGAGAGGATTGTATACAGGGGAGAGGATTGTATACAGGGGAGAGGATTGTATACAGGGGAGAGGATTGTACACAGGGGAGAGGATTGTACACAGGGGAGAGGATCGTACACAGGGGAGAGGATCACACACAAGGGAGAAGGGGAGAGGCTCACATGCAGTTGAGAGGATTGTATACAGGGGAGAGGATTGTATACAGGGGAGAGGATTGTATACAGGGGAGAGGATTGTATACAGGGGAGAGGATTGTACACAGGGGAGAGGATTGTACACAGGGGAGAGGATCGTACACAGTAGAGAGGATCGTACACAGTGGATGGCATCACAAACAAGGGAGAGGATCACACACGGGAGAGGGGGAGAGGATCACACATGGAAGAGGAGCAGAGGATCACACACAGGGGAGAGGATCATATGCAGGAGAGAGGATCGTACACAGGGGAGAGGATTAAACAGGGGAGGGGATCACACACAGTGGAGAGGATCACACACAGGGGAGAGGATTAAACAGGGGAGAGGATCACACACAGTGGAGAGGATCACACACAGGGGAGAGGATCACACACAGGGGAGAGGATCACACACAGGAGAGAGGATCACACACAGGGGAGAGGATTGTACACAGGGGTGAAGGTCATACACAGGGGAGAGGATCACACACAGGGGAGAGGATTGTACGCAGGGGTGAAGGTCATACACAGGGGTGAAGGTCATACACAGGGGAGAGGATCACACACAGGGGAGATGATCACACACAGGGGAGATGATCACACACAGGGGAGAGGATCACACACAGGGGAGAGGATCACACACAGGGGAGAGGATCACACACAGGGGAGAGGATCACACACAGGGGAGAGGATCACACACAGGGGAGAGGATCACACACAGGGGAGAGGATCACACACAGGGGAGAGGATCACACACAGGGGAGAGGATCACACACAGGGGAGAGGATCACACACAGGGGAGAGGATCACACACAGGGGAGAGGATCACACACAGGGGAGAGGATCACACACAGGGGAGAGGATCACACACAGGGGAGAGGATCACACACAGGGGAGAGGATCACACACAGGGGAGAGGATCACACACAGGGGAGAGGATCACACACAGGGGAGAGGATCACACACAGGGTAGAGGATCACACACAGGGGAGAGGACCACACACAGGGGAGAGGATTAAAAAGGGGAGAGGATCACACACAGTGGAGAGGATCACACACAGGGGAGAGGATTGTACACAGGGGTGAAGGTCATACACAGAGGAGAGGGGAATAGGATGACATACAGTGGAGAGGATCACAAACAAGGGAGAGGATCACACATGGGAGAGGGGGAGAGGATCACTCATGGGAGAGGATCACACACAGGGGAGAGGATCACACAAAGCGAAGTGGGTCACGATGTTCATTGACTGTCGCGAAGTGAAAAGCAGGGTGTATGTGCATGCGTGTCGGCATTTTTAAAATTCATTTTCTCTGCAACCGTTGGTCCGATTGACACAACATTTTACCGTAGGAGTGCCTCCGCATGTGGAATGTTTTTATTCATAATTATGATGTCACAGGTCACGTGGTACGGATGCCCACTTGCATGGGCGGACTGGCCATAGGGCATTTGGGCAATGCCCGGTGGGCTGGGACCGCTGGGTAAAAAATGGGCCGCTGGGCTGGATTAAAAAACTGCTGAAAAAAAGTTTGTCATGGAAAACGGCAATGGGCTCTCCAATATTCGATGTGTTCACGGTTTGAATTATGTAACATAACGTTTGTGACGATGTTTGTGACTTTTGTGTTCACGGTAGTGTTTGATGTGACGGTGTGAACGTAATTTCGTAATGTTTTTCGTTTTTATTTTCGTAATCGTTTAATGAACGTTTAATGAGCGTTTAATGAGCGTTAGAATAATGTTTAATGGTCATAATAGATGAATGAATGAATGTTGTGAATAATGCCATGGCGTCGCGTTGGCAGCAGTGACAATATAAAAATGATGCCAAGAACTTCAAAGAGAGAAAAGGAACTTTTATCAGCAATGTCGTGTACCCTGAAGTTCTAAGCTGAAGAAGAGGTACCGGACAAAATCATTCAATTCTTTTCCTAAAGAAAAGCGTACAGTTGATATCACTATTATCACGATTTGAAACACGATGGAATAATATTTACCGATATGAACAGTGATGTGGTTTGTTTATTGAAATTCTAAAAATACTGTTTAGATTTTGATGATTTGCGTGTGATATTTAACGAATGTTTATATAAATCGCGCCTCCTAATTGAAGCCCCGCCCTTTGGGCGGGTACCGTGCATATATAATGACGACACAACAATTTTTACCGCTTTGCTTTGAAGAACGGGATTGAAGGGGGAGGAGCGTGTTAATATGTCTGGTTGAAGGCTTTGGGTGGTGAGGTGAGGGGGTTTTAAGCCAGATTTTAGTCTTACAGCCGCCATGTTGGTGCTCACTGTCACTGCGATGCAAAGCGAAAGACGCCTCAGAGCTGTCACATTCACATTCACAATCGCTATGTCGTATGTACTCCCGATACGTGTTTCCTTCGATTGTAAAAACTACCAAATCAACAGCAAAAAGGATTTTGAGCCGATAGGCCAAGTAAGTTTAGATAGGTCTACTGACTACTGATCTAGTATTGATAACAATGTCGCGAACTGACTTACGATGCTAAAAAAAAAAAAATATTTTTTTTTTCAGCATCTGCATCTGTAACCAACAATGGATAAAGCAAACCAGAAGAGGAGAAAAGGAGTTGCTGAGAAGGAACGTGATCGAAAGAAAAAGAAACTGTCAGATAGTGCTTCAAAGTGCAGAAACCTTTTGGATCTGTTCAAGAGTACTAATACTGGGCCTGTAGTGCAGGCCCATATGTCATAACAATATTGTTTGTGTTTTTTGTTTGTTAAAATTGATTTAGCAATGGATTCTGCTTCAGAATATTATAGAGATGTAAAAAAAATAGGGTTCCATTTTTTCTTTTACGTCTAATAGGTAGTAATTCGAAGAAATCCAAGATGGCCGCCATAAAATTTGGAAAATACACTTTTGTGCATATCTTTGTATCTAGATATCATATAAACATGAATAATATGTCCTTTTATATGTTTTCAGACCCAAGGAAGCCATTTCTGCCATTGTTTTTACAGAAAAATGCAAGGAAAATAAAATAGTGGACATATACCAGCCAAAGTGGGGTCGGCCGGCATGAAATCGGTTAATTAAGTTTCCACCATCTAGTTAAGGTCTGGTTTTGACTGTGTTGACGAAATGTGAATCTGAATAGTAGTATCTATCTTTGCAGGACCGACGACAGTTCAAGAGTGTCTAGAAAATTACACCTACCTTCAAGATGAGTGACTCACCACCCAGGAAGATTGAGAAGTCAGTAGATTTCGGACTTTGTTTTGTATGCCAAATGGCCATAGGGCAAACAGACTATACAACCTTTGTAACGAAACCAAAACTCTCCTCTGTCGAGAAACTGATGGCAGGTGCTGAGGAACAGTACACGTATGGTGAAACAAAGTTTGCATCATTGAATAGACGTTTGCAATATTCCTCTGCTGAAGAATTGCTCGCAAAAGGTCTCCGCTACCATAAAGCTTGTTACAAAGATGTTACCAATAAGATGCACATTGATCGAGCAAAGGCTAGGTTTGAGAAAGGAACAACATCAGGCAGTGCCGCAGAAATCCGACTGAAAAAGAGAGGACGACCAAGTTCTAGTGATCTAGGGGAAAGCACGTCAACATCCAGAAGGTGTTCCCGAGAACAGACATTTGACGCGCTCAGATGTGTCATATGCCAGGAAGACAGAGGAAGTGAACTACACAATGTGTCAACAAAGAACATGGGACTCCAGATCAGAAACATTGGCCAAGAAACAAGTAATGACAATCTGAAAGTGAGACTGAACAGTGTCATAAGTTCGCCTGACCCATTGCAAGCAATGGCTGAGGACATGAAATATCATTTACCATGTGTAGTTAAGGCCAAACGTGCTATAGTTAAGACGGAAAAACAAACAGAAACAACCAATGTTAACTTTGGTCAGGTGTTATCAGACCTTGAACTCATTGAAATTGTTGAAACTGCGTTGAATGATACTACTGAAAATGCTGTGCTGAATATGAATGAAATTCATGTAACCTATGTCAATTTACTTAAGGAGCACGACTTTCCGGTCTCAGACAACCATAGTTATAAGCCATACCTGAAACAATTGATCCTAGACAACATTGCCGATGTTCATTTCAGCCGGCCCTCAAACAAAACAAAGCCAGAGCAGATTCTTTCCACAAAGCTCAAAGACCACATGATATCAAGCACAATTACAGCAGACAGCATCAAAGACGATTTTAAAGTACTTTTGCGAGCTGCGAAAATATTGAGGAAAGACATCGCATCTTCCCCAGCATGGAAATTTAATGGAACCTTTGCTGATTACAAGCCACCCCCGATGCTCAACATCTTCTGCAAGCATGCAGTCATGGGAACAAGGAAAGTAGGAAATAGCAACAGGGAGGACTCCATTGGTGTGAGTGCATCATTGTTGGCGCAGCACTTTGTCGGTGCTTATAAATCTGACCGACAGGTATCGTACGAACCAAGAAGCGAGGATGGATCATTCAAACAACGATTTGAAACTCCATTGAGTGTGGGCTTAGCTCTCGACATACACAAAAACACACGATCCAAGGCGCTTGTAGAGAAACTTGCACATCTGGACCTCGCCATCTCCTACAAAAAGATCATGGAGATTGAGACCAGCATTGCCAACTCCGTACTGAAGCAAATGGAGTCCACCGGAGGCATCTGTCTACCACCATGGTTGGTTCAGGACACGTTCGTCTGGTTTGCCATGGACAACATCGATTTTCTAGAGTCAACTCCTTGCGGGATGAATACCCTTCATGGTACAGCAATTGTGATCTACCAGCCTGTATCACCGGAGAAATCACCCATGATACCACCAATTGAACTTGACCGGTCATCAAAAGCTCAAACGATACATGATGCAGTTGGCTGTAAAACGTTGACCTGCAAGAAGCCAGCACCCGAGAAGAGAAAGAGCGACTGCAAGCTGCTCACATCAAAACCCGAGACAGACAAGAACAAGAAAACCGATATGACCTGGATGATTGGATGCCTGAACTTCGAGGAAGAAGGAGAAGTTGACGTCAAACTCACAGCTCCGGGGACGTGGGGAGCCTTCAATTCCTTGCTATCTTCGTCCAGTGAGAAGACCAATGTTGCTCTCGTTCCTCCGTTGATAAGGTCGCCTCCTACAGACTATGATACACTGTACACGGGTCTGATGAGAGCTCACAACATCACAACTCGTGTTATGGGGAGTGAGGCAATCACAGTCATGACTCTCGATTTGCAGCTATACGACCTGGCGATGAAGCTGTGGGTGGAACGCGAGGACATCAGGAAGCAATTCCTCTTCCGACCTGGTGAGCTACATGTTGTGTTTTGGGCCTTAGCTGCATTAGGAAAATACGTGGAAGGGAGTGGAATTGATCAGGCATGGGTCGAGGCTGGACTTTTCTCGCCAACCACAGTGAGCCAAATACTAAATGGGAGGCACTTGTATCGAGCTCTGGAGGCACACATGGTAACACTGATCGCTTTGTACAACCTGTACTTCCAGAGATTCCTGGCAATGGAACCTGAAGAAAGGGCCTATCTGAACGAGTCATCTGTTCGTCTGGGAGAGGCATATCAGAGAGACATCAGCGGGAGCATGGAGCCAGAGAAGAATCTATGCGACATTCTCAAAAAAACATTGGCCATGATGGAGTCCAGAGATATGACCAAAAAACTGGAACAATTTGAGGTCAGCACAAACAAGATACAGCGCTTCATCCTGAACTACATGAAACAGTTTGAGACTATCCTTCTGTTCATTAGAAGTACAAGACAACGTGATCTGCTGAGCTGCATATGGAGAGCATCGAGTCTCTCACGAAGTACTTCTTCGCTCACGATCATCTAAACTATGCTCGGTTGCTCCCTCTCTACATTTCAACAATGCAGGAGACTGAAAAGCAGCACCCAGAACTGTGGAGGGAATTCATGAAAGGGAACTTCTGTGTGACAAAAGGATTGGCAGGCTTCACATCAATAGCCCCAGACCATGGCATTGAGCAAGAAAACCGTACACTGAAGGTGATTGGAGGAATCGTAGGGATAACTCAAAATGAGAAGGCGCTTGACAAGTTCTTCCTCATTGCACCTGAGCTGTCAAAGTCACTGCACGAGTTTGCGGAGGGATATGGTCTTGGTGAAAACCAGAGCAGAAAACAACACCACGAAATCACGGGGGGAAAGCTTTCCCGGGTGATGAGCCATGCCTCCAAGCTTTCTAGGGTGTTCCGTGAACATGGCGATCCATTTATGGAAGAGGAAGTAGACGAGGTCTACAACCTGCTCACCAAAGAAGTCATGAATGAAAAAGTGTCCAGCGACATCTTAGAGCGCGACGAGATCGGACAACAGATGTTCCAGCAATTTGCCACAGATCGTTTAGCTGAGGGAAAACTTTCTGTGTGGGACAAAATGACGAAAAGAAAACTTCGAACATTCAAGAGTTCGAATGCCACAACAGAAGTGAGATCGGGCGACAAGCTGATCAAAGTCAAAGAAGAGCGAGGATTGTTGCAGAGGTTCATCGTTATCTCACGGAGCCGACCAGAGCTCGACCTGAAAGAATGTATTGGCACCTATGAATTTGGCATCGTTCCACGTTCTTTATTTGCATCTGATGGATCCCTCTTGTTGGCATACGACAAGGCAAAAATCCTTCGTCAACTTGAGCATCTGGCTGAGCCTGAAGAGCAGGATGTACATGATCCACCAGGAGAACCTATTTCGACAGAAATCAATGAGCATCAAGACGCGGGAATTGCCACTTTGAATGATGCAGCAGCACACGCTGGGGAAGAAACTAATGACCCATCAACTGACTATGAAATCTCAAGCCAAAATTTGCAGGAACCCTCTCAGATCAGCCAAAACCCAGACAACCACAAGATCAGGAGTGATCAATGAAAACGAGACTACTTCTCGCCATAGAGTGATAATCATTGATGGCATGGCTCTTGTTAACGGGATCTCCAAAACAGAACAAATGATTACATGCAGTGACTTTGCTCAATCGTTCATTGAACGCCTCGAAAATATTGCCGTGCATTATGATGACGTGAGGTTGGTATTCGACCGATACATCGATAACTCACTGAAAGACAAAATGCGCCTAAAGAGGACAAAGGGGAAATCAACATACTATCACGTCAGGGATAGTACATTGATCCAGAAGATTTCACTCAAAGATTTCCTTTCCAATGTGAAGACCAAGGCAGAGCTTACAGAGTACTTGGCTGTGAAGTGTCTATCTTACAGCAAGGCTCATCCAAACAAGTTGAAGAAGTTCATGGTGACATCAGGAACTAAGACCACGGGCAACACTGAAGTTCCAGACAGTCTACTCACGCACAGCCAAGAAGAGGCCGATACACTCTTAATTCTGCATGCTCTCACAGTCGACAAAGATGCAGAAGTTATCATTGATTCGCCAGATACCGATATCTTCCTCCTACTGATTCAGAGATTTCACGATCTACCACCTGCTACGAGGTTTCTCACTGGGAAGGGAAAGTTGAGGAGGAGCATTGCAGTCCAACCTATTCATGGCATGCTAGGAGAGAAACGTGCGTCTGCAATACTTGGATTCCACGCATTCACGGGAAGTGACATGTCTGGAAGGTTCGCTGGCAGGAGCAAGGACTGGTGCTTTAAGGTCTTCATGACATGTGACAACAAGATATGGGAGGCTCTGGAGTCTTTGGGACAAACTGATCCGTCACCAGAAGTGTGTTCCCAGCTGGAACGCTTCGTCTGTCTGCTGTACAAGTCTAAAGTTCACACGAAAGTAAACGAGCTTCGCTGGTTCTTATTCTCCAACCGTGCTGCTGAGGGAGAGAGTCTTCCACCTACCACTGGTTCGCTAAAGTTACACGTTCAGCGAGCACATTATATCGCAATGATATGGAGAAAGGCAGCAGAAAGCCATCCGTCCCTTCCATCACCTGTCGAGTATGGTTGGCAGTTACTTTCGGATGATGGGGTTTATGCCCCAAGTCGATGCCTGAATCCTCCAGCCCCAGAAGCAATAATGAATCTCGTGAACTGTGGGTGCAAGAAAGGGTGTATGGGAAGATGTAGCTGTCGCAATAACAATATTCCTTGTACTAAAGTTTGTGGGTGTGTGGGTTACAGTTGTAACAACAAAGCAAACATCAATGAACCGCGTGTGATAGATATGGATGAGGATGAATGAGGCATTCGTTTATGTGATCGTTTATGTTCATTCATCGTTTATGTTTAGGTGTGTGTGTATGTGTGTGCGTGTGTGTGTGTGTGTGTGTGTGTGTGTGCGTGTGCGTGTGTGTGTATTCAAAATAAATGTTATCAGTGAAGATTGTTTATTGAATCGATTCTAATTGGGAAATTATACGATCCGATTTCACGACGGCCGTCTCCATTTTGGCTGGTATATTGCCCACTATTTTAATTTCCTTGCATTTTTCTGTAAAAACAATGGCAGATATGGCTTCCTTGGGTCTGAAAACATATAAAAGGACATATTATTCATGTTTATATGATATCTAGATACAAAGATATGCACAAAAGTGTATTTTCCAAATTTTATGGTGGCCATCTTGGATTTCTTCGAATTACTACCTATTAGACGTAAAAGAAAAAATGGAACCCTATTTTTTTTACATCTCTATAATATTCTGAAGCAGAATCCATTGCTAAATCAATTTTAACAAACAAAAAACACGAAATTACTAATCGCCCTAGACTACTGGTGAAGTCAGTGAACACGGGGATAAGGATACTGAATCGGTAGCTGGACCATCAGCAGCTGAATTGGTAGATGATCAATTGGCAGCTGAATCAGTAGATGACCAATTGGCAGCTGAATCGGCAGAATTGGTGCAAATTGGTGAACACGAACAGGTGCGGTCAGCTGAGAGAGATGTACCTGCTGCAGCTGCTACACTTGCAGAGGAGGGATACCCCTCGATTAACTACTTTAAGAAACCATGTAGAGATGAAGATTGTTTGCTGTTTTGGAATTACCACCCTAATCAAAAAACTGACAACCGAGTGGTCAAGAGGTGTTTCATGCGAAAAGATGGTACAAACAGATGGTGATTGTCATACAACAAGGACAATCATTCTCTTCACTGTTCAGTGTGCTTGGCGTTTTCCAGCACCTCAGACTGGTCCACGTTCATCGAGGGAATGACTGACTGGCGACATGTACATACACGTGTTGAAGAACAGGAACGCTCTTCTTTTCATTTGAGATGCTCTACAGCATACCTGGTAGATCGACAACAGTCCAGCGTTTCTCACCTGCTCGCACGTAGCCATCATGATGAGGTTAGAAAGACACGACAAGTGATGGAAAGAGTTGTGGATGTGGTCAAACTCATTGGTAAGAGGGGACTGAGCTACAGAGGAAGTAATGAAGAAGCAGCATACATACTTGTCAATGAGGAGATCGACCATGGTACATTTCTGGAAGTTGTAAAACTACTTCGGAAGTATGATTCCTGCACAGCCGATCATCTCTCTCACGTTGTCCAGAACAGCAAGAAGCAACATGAGAAGGCAAAGAGTTCACGAGGTCGAGGCTCCTTCGTAACTTTGCTGTCTAAAACTACAGTGAATTATGTTATCACAGTTATCCGGGATAAGATACGTCGGTCGATTTCTGAAGAAGTAACAGACATGTTTGCTGTGGAAATTGATACCACTCAATACATCTCAACACAAGACCAGTGCTCTTGTTCTTAGATATGTTGATAGCACTGGCACTATCCAAGAAAGATTAGTGAGTGTGGTGAATGAAATGTGAAGAATCTACGGGCGATGCTTTTGTGCAACCTGTTTCTGAAGTCTTGTTAGGACTGAATCTTGGCCTCAAGAACTGTGTTGGAAACTCAACTGATGGTGCAGCAAACATGCAGGGGTGCTACAAAGGCTTCAGTACTCTGCTATGAAAGGAAGCTCCAATGCAGATCCATGTTTGGTGCCACGCACATGTGTTAAATCTCGTTGTGACCGAAGCTGCAAGTGTTGTGGTGACTAGCGCATCACTGTTCTCACTACTGAATGACATTGCAGTATTCTTTCGGGAATCTTATCAACGAATGAACATCTGGAGTCGACACTCCACTACTGTGAAACGAATGGGAACTATCGGAGAAACTAGATGGTGGTCAAAGGATGCCGCCTTGAAGAAGGTTTTTGGTTCATTCAACAATCCAACTGGAGCGCTTTTCATGGAAGTTATCACCACTCTTAATGCCATACTTGTTGCTGACCAGATGCAAGCAGCTGTTAAGGCCAAGATGAAGGGATACATTGCCAGTCTCCTGCAGTTTGAAACAATTCTGACTGCACAAGTATATCTGCAAGTATTCTCCCGCACTACAGCGCTCTCCAAGTATCTACAAACTGTGCAATTGGATCTGCTGACTGTGCACCGAATGGTGGATGAATTGCTAGAGAATATGCAGATGCTATGGGATGACTTCCAAGCTTGTCATGATGCAGCTGCAAAGTTTGTTCAATGGGCTAATGACCAGCTGGATGAAATGGATGTAAATCTTGTTATGGAAGAGTCCCTTCCTATAAAACGGCAAAGACAGCACAAACGTATTGATGGCGAACTGTCCATAGATGCGGCTACATCAGCTTCTGACCCAGTAAAGAAGTATCACATTGAAGTGTACAACCGAATAGTGGACACTATTGTGAGCAGCATTGTGCAGCGGTTTGACAGATCAGCAACATCAACATTGTATGCTGATCTCTCACTTCTTCACCCAAGGAACTTTGATCAAGTGCCTTCGGGAGCTATGGAAGAGCTGCACAAACATTTGTTGAGATTTGATGATGGTGTCACTGCGGAACAGCTACGAAAAGAACTGCGGAGCCTTGGAGAACAATGGTCAACACTGAAACAATCAGTAGCAGATGCTTATACAGTGCAGGAGGACAGTGAGTCTGAACAGGACAGGAAGACTCTGCCAAGTACATGTAAGTCATGTAAAGCCTGTCCTCTCTGCTGCTACAAGGTGCTCCTCAAGTTGAACCTCTTCACTGATGTCTGCAAGAGCATTGGGCTTGCCAACAAGCTGCTGCTAACGCTGCCTGTGTCACAAGTGGCATGTGAACGGTCTTTCTCTGCTTTGAAGAGAATCAAAAGCTGTCTGCGAAGTACAATGACACAAGAACATCTTGAGGCGTTCATGTTGATGTCTGTGGAAAAAGGGAACCTGGCCAAACTTGACACTGAGGATATCATTGATGGTGTGCCTGCCAGAAGCAGCGAACTGCGCAGGCACCTACTCTCTTAGACATGACATGTGCTTGTGTTACTGAAAATAAATTTAATTTTTAGTGGATTTTTTTTTTTTCAAACATTTCGTCTATTTCCTCAGATAAGCAACATATAAATGAATAATGGGCCGACCTAGGTGAAGGATGCCCGGGCCGGTTTTATGACCCAGTCCGCTACTGCCCACTTGGAAAAACGTTACACCTCTATATCTCCGAAACAGATCCATGGAAAAATTTTAATTGAGGCTCATTGTGAAGTGATCCCCATGGTGAATAAGATATGTTAATGATGATGTCACCTGTGCCTTCATTATATAGCGATGTTTACCGTGACGTCACGTACCCGATCACGTGACCGCGCTCTTTGTTTTGGTTGGCAAAACACCAACCATGCTGGCCGTCTCTAAGTGGTGAAGTTTTACGATCATTGACGTGACACAATTTCAAGGACAATGCCTGTGAGCTGCTGTGTTGTTAATTGCACAAATTGATTTGAAAAGAACTCGGGAATAGGTTTCTATAGAATTCCAGAGCCACTCTCCATGTACGGTCTCGAAGCTATAAGTCTTTATTGTTGAAAGAAGAAGGAGAAACGCACTATTTTGTCCTTCCAGGACGTGATCAGGATAACGTGATCTCCCGCGGTCATTTGAACCTCAAATAAAATTGCAATTGCAGATTTGTCAATAGATGAGGTATATTGACAAAGGAATGAAACAGATTTGGTCAAATTCTGACTTTTTTTTAACTTGATCGCATTCAACACAATGTTGTGAGCAACTAAAGAAGAAGAAACGCCCCATTTTGTCCCACCCAGGACGTGATCACTATCACACGATCTTCCGCGGTCATTTCACCAATTGAAGATTTGTCAATAGGTGAAGTATATTAACAAACGAATGAAACAGATTTGGTCAAATTCTGACTTTTTTTAACTAGATCGCATTTCACACAAAGTTGTGAGAAACTAAAGAAGGAGAAGAATCGTTTGGCTTCTCAGATAAAATAAATAATTCTGTCTCTGCAATTTCAGGTTAATTTTCTTTTTAAAATAGCTTTTTCTGCAATCAGTGCATGGATTGACATGTGTGTGTGTGGGTGTGGGGGGGGGGGGGGATCTGTGTGTGTGTGTGTGTGTGTGTGTGTGTGTGTGTGTCGGGGTTGTATCCAAGGGGGTTGTGTCAAAGCATGTCCAATGAAAGTGGGGTTGTATCAAAAGTGGGGTTGTATCAAAAGTGGGGTTGCATCAAAAGTGGGGTTGTATCAAAAGTGGGGTTGTATCAAAAGTGGGTGCGAGTAAACCGGTCATCACTGCCAGCAGTTTTAAAGTGGCAGTTCTAGTGGCAGAGTGGCAGTGGCAGTTGTTCCTCTTCCCCACACACACCCAGGCCTCATGAGGTTTGTTGTTGAGACGCTGTGATGGTATGACTTTGCCTTTGATAAAGCAGAATGGTACATCATTCCCGATCGCATGATACCACAGTGGCTTCACATGACAACTTTAAAAAAAATTGTATGCCTCTAGTGACCCGAATGCCTTCAGTGACTCCCTTGTGTAGATACCCGGTGTGTCGATCAAGTACGTGTACACGTCGCTGTAGTTCAAATCTGGCCAGCAAGATGGATTGTTTTGCCATCCTTTCAATGCAAATGGATCCGGAAGAATATCCTCACCATTCCTATAACTCAACTTCGATTTGTACCGAGATTTTGCAACAGTGTCAAGACTATTAAAATACTCCGAAACGATCACATGTGTGTCGAGCGACGCCATTGGGCAAAACGAAAACACTGCGCTTTTGCCAACCAGGCTGCTGCGCATGCACGGATATGGTGGGTTTGTTTATAAACAGTGAACATCGCTATAAGATATGTTCATGATAATGTCATCGGTGCCTTCATTATGACATCATAATTCCACAAGTACAACGCTTGATCTGATCAGTATGAAAAATATTTTTCTCTGAAACTGTTAGTCCGATGGACAGGAAATTTTGACCATTCCAGTAGTGACCAGGAGTGACTCTTCCTGTACAATATTTTAATGATAATTATGACATCATAAGTCACATGGTAGAGGCACCATCTTGGAAAAACCAAAAAAACCTGCACGTCTATATTTCCAAAACCTATGGAAAAAATTTAAACGTGGCTTATTGTAAAGAATTCCAGATGGGGAATAAGTGATACTAACATTGACATCATCGGTGCCTTAATTATGACGTTAAAGCGCGGCGTTACGCGCGCTGCTTGCGAGCAAGGAGGAAGCGGACAAGCGGTAACTTATAAGCGTCTTTATTTCAGGAGCTCACTGTAACACTGGCGCGCTCCGGGCTGCGCGCCCGGTGTATATCATGAGGCCACGCTTACCCCTTGGGCGTGGCCACCGCCCACTTGGTGCGCGGAATGATGTCACCACGCCAGTGGGCTTTTGTGTCCGCCACACGTGCCCCCCCAGAATTCCCACGCACCTGGAGGGCCAGTTTGCGGGGCAGACGAATGACCCGGCCGAAGCGCCCCCTGGCGATCGGCGGCGTCCGGGGTGCAGGGATGCCAGGTGGGATGCCCCTGGCTGCCCCTGGGATGGGTGCAGGACCGGGGGCGGCATGGCGGCGGGGCTGGGCGGTGCCGGGGGTCCGCCCGCAGGGGGGCGGCCCCGACGTGGGGGTCGGGCCACTGACGGTGGATGGTCCACGTCGAGGTGGGCCGGCTTGAGGCGGTCTACCGAAACGCGATCAGGAGTACCGCCGATGTCCAGGGTGAAGTACTTCGCCCCGGTCTCCAGCACGCGGAAAGGCCCGTCGTACGGGGGCCGCAGTGGTGTCCGGTGGGCATCGTGGCGGATGAAGACGTACTCTGCCGTGCGAAGCTCCGGGGCGACGTGCGTCGGTGGGTGCCCGTGGCATGCCGTTGGCACCGGGGCGAACCTCTGGGCGGTCTCTTGCAGAGCGGAGCGCTGCTGTGCCACGGACCATGGTGCCGTGGAGTCGGGGAGGAACTCGCCCGGCACCCGCAGCGGTTGCCCGAAGACCAACTCCGCCGCGGATGCGCGCATGTCCTCCTTGGGCGCCGTCCGGAGGCCCAGCAGGATCCAGGGGAGCCTGTCGACCCAGCCGCCGTCGCGGAGGGTGGCCCGGAGCGCGGCCTTCAATGAGCGGTGAAATCGCTCACACAGGCCGTTAGCCTGGGGGTGGTAGGCCGTGGTTCGGTGCAGCCGGACCCCGAGCCCCTGTGCGACCGCCCCCCAGAGCTCCGAGGTGAACTGGGGGCCGCGGTCGGACGAGATGTCTGAGGGGGCGCCGAACCGGGCGACCCAGGTGGCGATGAAAGCCTGCGCGACATCGGCCGCCGTTGTCGACGCCAAGGGCACGGCCTCCGGCCACCGGGTGGTGCGGTCCACCATGGTGAGGACGTAGGTGAAACCCCGCGAGGGGGGCAGAGGTCCCACCAGGTCCACGTGGACGTGGTCAAACCGGCGTTCCGGCACCGTGAACGGGGCCAACGGGGCCTGGGTGTGCCGGTGCACCTTGGCGCGCTGGCACGCGAGGCACGTCCTGGCCCAGCTGCGGACGGCCTTCCGGAGGCCATGCCAGACGAACTTGTCGGCGATCAGCCTTTGGGAGGCCCTCACGCCCGGGTGGGACAGGCCGTGGATGGCGTCAAACACCTGGCGCTGCCAGCCCGCGGGCACGATGGGGCGAGGACGCCCGAGGGAGACGTCGCACAAGAGGGCCGCGCCCGCGCCGTCGAACGCCACCTCGGTGACGCGGAGGCCTGTGACGGCGGTCCGCAAGGCCTGGACGTCGGGGTCAGCGGCCTGGTCCGCTGCCATCCGGGCATAGTCGATGCCGAGGTGGACTGCGTGGGCGACGGCCCGGGAAAGGCAATCCGCCACCGGGTTGTCCTTCCCCGTGACGTGCTGGATGTCCGTCGTGTACTCGGACACGGCCGAGAGGTGATGCTGCTGCCGGGCCGACCACGGCTCGGTGACCTTGCCCATCGCGAAGATCAGCGGCTTGTGGTCGACGAAGGCAGTGAACGCACGGCCCTCGAGCAGATGGCGGAAGTGCCTGACCGCCAAGTGAAGCCCGAGCAACTCGCGGTCGAAGGTACTGTAACGGCGTTCGGGCGGGCGAAGCTGCCGGCTAAAGAACGCCAGCAGTTGCCAAGCTCCACGCACCCATTGCTCGTGCACCGCGCCCACCGCGTAGTCCGAGGCATTGGTGGTGAGGGCGATCGGTGCATCGGGCGCCGGGTGCGTGAGCATGGTGGCGTTAGCCAAGGCGAGCTTCGCGCCCGTGAACGCCGTGTCCATCTGCTCGGTCCAGGTAACGTCGCCTTTGCCCGGCTTACCTCGGAGAGCTTCGTGCAGGGGGCGCAGGAGCTGGGCGATACGGGGCAGGAACCGATGGTAAAAGTTCACCATGCCCAGGAACTCCTGCAGCCCTCTGATCGTGCAGGGGCGCGGAAACCCCTTCACCGCCTCCACCTTGGCCGGCAGGGGGACGGCTCCGTGCCTGGTGACACGGTGCCCAGAAAATCGATTATGGTGGCGCCGAACCGGCACTTTGCGGGGTTCACAATCAGGCCATGCTGGCCCAGGCGTTCGAAGAGCGTGCGGAGGTGGCCTAGGTACTCTTCGCGGGACGCGCTGGCAACGAGGATATCGTCCAGGTAGACGTAGACAAAATCCAAGTCACGCAGGATGCTGTCCATCAGTCGCTGGAACGCCTGAGCCGCATTCTTCAGACCGAAGGGCATGCGCAGGAACTCGAAGAGTCCGAATGGCGTGATGACCGCCGTCTTTGGGACGTCCTCCGGCCTGACGGGGACCTGATGGTAGCCGAGTATGAGGTCCACCTTCGAGAAGAAGGACATGCCCACCAAACGGGCGGAAAAGTCCTGAATGTGGGGGATGGGGTAGCGGTCGGGAGTCGTGGCGTCATTGAGATGGCGATAGTCCCCGCACGGTTGCCATCCCCCGCCGGGCTTCGGCACGATGTGCAGCGGCGACGCCCAAGCGCTCTCTGAGCGCCGAACGATGCCGAGTCGCTCCAGGGTAGCGAACACCGCTTTTGCCACCGCCAGCTTCGTCGGCTCGAGGCGGCGTGCCCGGGCGTAGACCGGTGGCCCGACGGTGGGGATGTGATGGGCCACCCCGTGCTTGACGGCCCCCGCCGAGAAGGTGGGCCGCGTGAGGGCCGGGAAGCCGGCGAGGAGGCGGGTGAATGCGTCCGCTGCCGGAAGCGTACAGACCAACGTGGCCGGAACCGAACCGTTCGGCAAGCCGCTTGGCAAGCCGCTCGTTGAGCTGGGCAACGCACAAGCGAGCGAGCTGAACATCTCGGCCTGGACAAGACGTCTGCTCTTGACGTCGACCAGGAGCCCATTAGTGCACAGGAAGTCCGCGCCAAGCAGTGCCATGGGCACGTCGGCGGTGACGAACGTCCATTGGAAAACCTGCCCTCCGAACCGCAGAGAGAGGCAGCGTTTTCCGTACGTACGGATGGTCGTCCCGTTCGCGGCAAGCAGCGCGGGGCCCCCACCCGCGGCGTGCTTGTCTGACGTGCCGGCGGGAACGACACTCACCTGCGCTCCCGTGTCGCACAGGTAACGGCGCCCGGAGAAGGTGTCTGTTATGAACAGCAGGCTGCTCGAACGGCCGGCGCTCATCGCCACTATTGAGCACCGGCCCAGGCGTTTCCCGACCTGTTGAAGGAGCATGGCGGATGACACTGCCGAGCTTCGTGGCCGAACTTGGCGTGGAACCAGCACCAGGTGGTGGAGCTGGAGGAGCGCAGCTGGCTCCGCCAGGCCGGTGGAGTTGGCGGGTTTCCCCGCGGTGGCGGTTTTCGCCGCGGCGGTGGGCGGGGCGTGGCGGCGGTCACGAGGTGCGTATCAGCATGCTGCGTATGTGTATAAGCTGATGCTGTGGATCAGCAGCATCAGCAGCAGCATCAGCAGCATCAGCCACGAGGGCCGTGACGGCCACGCCGACTCTCGCCCGCGTGTCCGAAGCGGTGAAGTACTTGTCCGCCTCGGCTGCCAATGCTCGGGGTTCCGTTAGCCCGGTCCCGGCCAACGCGAGGCGAACCTGCGCTGGAAGTTGGCGACGGAAAAGCGCCCGGAATAGAGAACCGGGGGCTTCGTCGCCCATCAGTGACAGCATATGGTCCATTCGGACCGACGGGCGCGTGTCACCGAGCTCGGGGAGATCCAGGAGGCGGTCGGCCCGTGCGTCGTCCGTGAGGCCGAACGTGGCTAGGAGTAGCCGCTTGAGTGCCTCGTACTTGTGGCCGTCCGGTGGGTGGTGAAGGACGGACACAACTCGAGCGGCCGTGCCGGGCCCGAGGGAGGCGACGACGTGGCAATAGCACGTGTCATCGCCGGTGAGGCGCCGAAGCTGAAATTGGGCTTCGGCCTGGACGAACCAGACTTCGGCCTGAGCCTCCCAAAATTCGGGAAGTTTGATGAAGTTGGCCATGGCAATGGCGTCGCGTGTGGAAGGATCGCTCCGGCAGATCCAACGTCAAGGGGGTCACCAGTAAAGCGCGGCGTTACGCGCGCTGCTTGCGAGCAAGGAGGAAGCGGACAAGCGGTAACTTATAAGCGTCTTTATTTCAGGAGCTCACTGTAACACTGGCGCGCTCTGGGCTGCGCGCCCGGTGTATATCATGAGGCCACGCCTACCCCTCGGGCGTGGCCACCGCCCACTTGGTGCGCAGAATGATGTCACCACGCCAGTGGGCTTTTGTGTCCGCCACAACGTCATAATTCGACAGGGACAACGTTTAGTCTGATCAGTTTGAAATTTATTGAGCGTGATCTACGCAACAATTATATTGGAGAATATAAATTTATGATGTAATCGCTCACGTGATCTGGCAGCTATATGGGATCAAAGAAAAAAACCCTTCAAAAACAGAAGAGTTGGTTACCACCAAGTTGACTGTGCAGGATAAGTGTTCTATGAATACTATCCAGTTCATTTTGGAAATGGCAGTTACAAACGCGACGCGTATGTTACCATTAGTAAGTGGCGACATGTAAACGAAGCAAGCGTTCCTCTCCCCATGTACAGAATACAAATGAATTGCAACTTTTTATTGTGACGATATTTAAAGAATGAAACATTTTATTGTGAGGACTGTATAAAGAATGGAGCTCAAATTGAAAAGTCCCTGGAAAAAAGTTTTCCATATATATATATGTATATATAATTTATATACCTTTCCGATAGAGTTACTTTTGCATGGTGATTTTGTTAACTAGTAAAAAAAAAAAGGGAAGTCTCGCGAGATCACGGCGAGGTCACGTCTTTTCGAAGCTGCTCCATGCGCTCACGCTCTCGAAGCTAAGTGATCTTTCACAATCGTGTTTTTGTCGAGACTGTATCTATCTTTCGGTGTGTGTACCTATAGCGTATCTTTTGGAAAATTTTCGGTGCTAATTTTTCGTACATGTATACACAATCGTCGGTTAATGGTATCGAGTATTCTGCGGCCTAGTACTCGTAGGCTTAGACTACCGTACCGTCTCCGACCTTGTGGTTTTGTTTTTCTCTCAGCGATTCGTAGAATGCGCTGAAATTATTTTCGTTCTCTGTTTCGTACCAGTCGTTCACCCCGTACATCCTTGTTTAATATCTGTACTCACAAAACAAACAAAAAAAAAACCCCAAAAAAATATTTCCTTCCCAGGTCTTATTCGTTTATTTGTTGTTCTTTTGTGTTCGTTCGTTCTTCGTTCGCGATCACGCGGTTAGAAATGTATAATCTCTCCCCTGAACAACTATTTTCTCTCATATATTATAACACCCTTTTCTTCTTTTCCTACAAAAGGATGCTTTCGTCTTGCTCACCAAATCTATTCATTCCAAAAAATATATATAATACCATCTCTTACAGTTCCTCCTTTCTACATTCCCTAAACTATCCAGAACTCCACCCCTCCTCCAGTGTCCTCAAACGTATTTTTGACTCGAAGGTCTCAAACTCATTTTGCAAAAAATGTTCGTTTCCCATGAATCGTACACTTTTCAAAATCCAATCTCACCCCTCCCCTCCAAATCCTCCCCATCACCCATCCCTATCAAATCTCCCACCTTGCCCTTCCCTCCCCTCCCTCCTAAACTCCCCCCACACCCCTCCCCTCCGAGACTCTCCCTCGCTCCTCCCCTCCTAGACTCCCCTCTCACCCCTCCTCCTCAAAGCATCCTCCCTGCTTCTTCCCCCTTCCAACTTTCACCGTCATCTCCCCAAACCTTCTGCCTCGCTCTTCCCCCTCCTCAAATAACACCTCACTGTGCCTCACCCAATCTGCATCAAACCTTTTGTCCGCCCCATTCTTCCCTTTCTCCAAGCTATTCTGAAATCTCTGAAATCTCTGACACACCTTCAACAGCTCTCCCTACCTCTTCCTCCTCTTCCACATCTTACCCTACCCCTCCCCCCCCTGTTCTGGACCCGATGCTCCCCCTTCCTCTTCATTAACGGTATGGACCTCAAACATCCGGGGCCTTCGCTCAAACTTGACTGACCTCTCCATACAGGTTGCTTCTGACAAACCAGATGTGATCTGCTTAACAGAAACTTTCCTCCTTCATGATGTCTCTGATGCCTTGGTATCTCTCCCAGGTTACTCCCTCCTCCGGTATGATAGACCTGAGCCTCGCCCTGGAGGTGGGGTTGCTATCTTTATAAAAAACTCTCTTCCTCACTCGCCCTCCACTGCCCTCTCTCCACCTCACCCCCAGGAATACCTTTGGCTACGGCTTCCCCTTCGCTCCCACCTTTTGTTCATATGTGTGTTGTACCGTCCACTAAACAGCCATGACTCCATCTACAACTCACTGTCTGATAATATGGACCAACTTCTATCTACCCATCCCAACTCTCTCTTCCTCATATGTGGTGATTTCAATTGTCACCATGCCAGTTGGCTGGGTGTGGGTACCTCTCTCACCAGCCATGGCTCTTCAGCAAAGGACTTCTGCGACTCACTGGGACTGACACAATCTGTCAATTTCCCGACACGGATCTCAGTCAACGGAGCATCTTCTCTTCTGGATTTGGTTATGACAAACTTCCCTGAAAATGTCTGCTGCTCTTCTTCTGCTCCAATCGGCTCATCTGATCATGTGCTTGTCAAGGTGGACATCTCTCTGACCATTCTCAGAGAGCCTCCTCAGCGTCGACGAGTCTGGCATTTCA
>NW_027619048.1:47500-52500 GCF_964187855.1 Myxine glutinosa
TGAGGTGTTTTCAATTTCGTGGTGCTGAGGTGTTTTTAATTTCGTGGTGGTGAGGTGTTTTTATTACGTGTTTTATTGCTGTGAGGTGTTTTAAATTACTTGGTGGTGAGGTGTTTGAATTACTTGGTGGTGAGGTATTTTGAATTACGTGGTGGTGAGGTGTTTTGAATTACGTGGTGGTGAGGTGTTTTGAATTACTTGGTGGTGAGGTGTTTTGAATTACGTGGTGGTGAGGTGTAATCGTGCCAAACTTCCAGTCTGCACCTACCCCTCCCCTATGTATGTGCGGAGGGGTTCTTTCTTGAAAAAAAAACATTCAACCTAAATCTTCAACCTAAATTGCCTATAAAAATGTAATATCACAAACACAACAAATACATTTGTGCAAAGTCATTAGCCTCAGCTAAAATAAGCCCGTTCCTCAGTATCGACGCGCGAGCCGAGCCAAGCTAGTATATATATATATATATATATATATATATATATATATATATATATATACACACACACAGTCACATGAAAAAGTAAGTACACCCCATGTAAAGTTTTGTCTTTTTCAACATATTTCAACATACAGCTATTTGATCTTCATTTCAACAATATTGAGAGATAAAGGTGATATAATATAACAAATATCATGAAACATTTACATTTTGGAGTCCATTGTATAATTTAAATAAACATAAATGCAAATTTGCATGTGGAAAAAGTAAGTACACCCCTACATTTATCACTACTTCAAATACCTAAAATTAGAATCAGGTGCTTCAGCTCAGGTGCAAATGATTAGAACATCGTTAGAGAGGATCTTGGAGGAACCTGTCTTAATTGAACCTCAGACATTTAGTTTGGTTTGCTCTTTGCTGTTGAAGTGTGCGGTGGCACCATGCCTAGATCAAAAGAGCTTTCTGAGGCCTTCAGAAAGAAGGTTATAGATGCCGACGAGTCTGGGAAGGGATTTATAAAGATCTCCAAACAATTTGAAATCAATCATTCGACTGTCCCGACGATCATCTACAAGTGGAGAAGATTCCAAACAACTGCCAACTTGTTCAGGCCAGGCCACCCCAGGAAGTTCAGCCCGAGAGCAGACCGCAAGATTCTGAAAGAAGTCTCGAAGAACCCCAGAATGTCATCACGGGACCTACAGGTAGCTCTTATCACTGTTGATGTCAAAGTGCATGAGTCTACCATGAGAAAGAGGCTGCACAAATTTGATCTACATGGGAGGTGTGCCAGGAGGAAACCTTTGCTGTCCAGAAAGAACATCAGGGCAAGACTAAAGTTTGCCAAAGAACACCAGCACTTCTGGAACAATGTGCTCTGGACAGATGAGTCAAAGGTAGAGCTATTTGGCCACAGTACCAGAAGACATGTTTGGCGAAAACCAAAGACAGCATTTGACCACAAGAACCTGATACCAACTGTAAAGCATGGTGGTGGAAATATTATGGTTCGGGGCAGCTTTGCTGCATCAGGGCCTGGGCAGCTCACCATCATAGAATCCACTACGAATTCTTCATTGTACCAGAGGGTGCTTGAGGATAATGTGAGGCCATCTGTCGGAAAGTTGAAGCTCAATGGAAGGTGGACCTTGCAACATGACAATGAACCGAAACATACCAGTAAATCCACCAAGGTATGGCTGAAACGAAAGAAATGGAGGGTTCTGGAATGGCCAAGTCAAAGCCCGGATCTAAATCCCATCGAGATGTTGTGGGGGGATTTCAAACGAGCTGTGCATGCAAGAAACCCCTCAAACATCGCACAGCTGAAAGAATTCTGCATGGAGGAGTGGGAAAAAATTTCTCCCAGTCGATGTCAGAGACTGGTAGACAGTTATAAGTAACGCCTACTTGAGGTTGTTTCTGCCAAAAGGGGCAATACCACCTATCAGAGCCAAGGGTGTACTTACTTTTTCCACATGCTAAATTTGCATTTATGTTATTTAAATTATACAATGGACTCCAAAATGTAAATGTTTCATGATAATTTTTTTTTTTTTTTTTTTTTTTGTATACAAGATCGAGGCTCGTGAAAGAGCGAACATTTATAACACAGAAAGACAAACCGACAAACCGACACATAACCGACAAACCGACACATAAAACAAATAACATCGGGAGCGGTAGACAAGATGGGGAGAGAGGGGGAAGGACACAAACACAACATTTGAGAGCAGGAACCGAGAGACATGGAGACATCGAGAGATCTGTGGGAGGGAGAGGGCTTTGGGGGGGAGGCATGGGAAAGGGGGTGGGAGAGGCATAAAACATATGGACACTGCCAGGACTACCAGGAAAGAAGTTGGAATTACAAACAAGGTGGATCTGGGGTGAATTAGTGGGGGTAGAAAAGATCAAGGTTTTGGATGGGGGAAGATAAGAGATGGTGGTGAACAGCTGTTTTAAAGACCTGGAGGGAGGAGTGGGATTGAAGGGAGTGTGGGAGTTTGTTCCAGAGGTGGGAGAAATGAGGAATGAAGGTGTGAAGGTGAGCAGAGAGCCGAGATTTCGGCAGTTTAACCATCAGAGGCTTGCTGGCAGATCTTGTGCGACCTGTAGGAATATTTGAGGGACAGAGCACAGAGAGAGCTGGGGGAGCAAGGCCGGAGAGGAGTCGGTAGAAGACAGAAAGACCACCTACCTGCCTGCGGTGAGTGAGTGAAAGGCCTTCAGAGATAGCTTCATCGCGGGAGATTCCAATGATTCTGAAAGCTTTGGTTTCAACAGCGTGAAGCCGAGCTAGGTGTGAGGCAGGAGCACCAGCCCATAGGGGAGAACAGTATTCCATTGAGCTGCGGATGAAAGCCTTGTATGTGGTGAGGAGCTCAGGTGTGCCTAGGAAGGACTTCGCACGACGGAGGATGCCCAGTCGGCGACTGGCTTTGCAGGCCAGCTTGGAAATGTGGTTTTCCCAAGAAAGATCATGGCAGATAGTGAGACCCAAAAGCTTGAGCGACAGAACTTCTTGGAGAGGATTGTTGAGAAAGTAGATGGGAGGGTTGTCCAGTCGATCTTTTCGGAGAGACATAGTAAGAGTGTGAGATTTGTCAGGATTGAAAGACTGTTATATTATATCACCTTTATCTATCAATATTGTTGAAATGAAGACCAAATATCTGTATGTTGAAATATGTTGAAAACGTCAAAACTTTATATGGGGTGTACTAACTTTTTCACGTGACTGTATATATATATATATATATATATATATAAGTTCAAAACACACCTGGTCACAAGTGTGCCGCACTGATTGGGTCCTCAGTCGAGGTCCTCAGCATCATCCCGTTTCGGCCCTTCAACCTCGATACGGTCAGCTAAGGTGGGCCAGCAGGGGTACGTACACATCCACATGCAGCAACTGCACCTGGATGCGTACATACCCCCACCCCCAGCCAGTGCGAACAACAACAACAACACCTCCACATCCAGAATCCACAGCACCAAACAAACATGGTGGAACACTCAAACACCCACCTTTATACCCTTCACCACTCACCAACAAAACACACCAGATCATTCATACACACCCATACACACATACACACACATACACACACATACACACACATACACACACATACATACAGAACACCAACCAAACAACCACCTACACTTACATCATACACCACTCAACACACAAAAACACACTCATGCAAAAATTAATTCATGCAAAAACACACACCCTCACCCACTCACTCATATACACAAAATAAGAAGTAATAATGGTAACAAAACAAACAAACAAAAAAACACACACAACCAACCTACACCGTTCGACGTGCCTCCATAAACTTCCTCCATATCCAAAATGAGCCTTTCAAGGCAACCTGGGCACTGTCACACATCCTCCTTCTTTCTGTCCCACACACTCCCAGCCTAGCAAGAAATGCAGAAAAGGAATTGCCAATAATCCCTCTGCACCCCACCTCAAATGGCTGACATGAAACGCGCCAACCCTTCTCCCGGCACTCTGCCTCCAGCTCACTGTACTTTCATCTTTTCCTCTCGTACACCGCCTCCATGTTCTCTTCCCAAGGTACCGACAACTCCCCTAAGATGACCTGTCTTGTTGCACTTGACCAAATGACAATGTCAGGCCGCAACCTTGTCACACAGATCTCCTCTGGGAATACCAATTGTGGCTTTAGGTCTGCCACCACCTGCCAATCACAAGCATCTGACAGCCCTCTTGCTTTCCACCTCCTCCTCCTCTTTCCACCTCTTTCCACTTGGCCCTCTTTGACAAACCACACCTCTCCCCCATCAGTCTCCTTCTCCACTCTTCTCTCTCTCGATCTCAGCACCTCTTGTTGCACCATCTGCACCACCACCGCCAGCACCTGATCATGTCGCCACCTGTATCTTCCTGCTGCCAATGCTACTGAGCATGCACTCAGTGCATGCTGCACCGTTCCCACACCTCCACACAAATAACATCTCTCCTCCTGCAACAACCCCCACAATCTCAAGTTTACTGGTGACTGAAGCACATCATACGTTGCCCGCAACAGGAAATTCAACAATATTGGCTCCATCCTCCAAATCTCTTGCCACTTCAATATCCTCACCCACACACCTTCCCACTTTGTCCAAGCACCTTGCTGTGCCTGACCGACTGCTTTCACATATCTTCCCTCCTCTTCCTTTCTTCTCAACTCCCTCTCAACCATCTTCCTCCTCTCTTTCACACATGCCTTTCCCCATCGCTCATGCTGCATCTACCCCAAGCCATGCTTCCCATGCTGTACCATCCCCATGACCTCCTCCTGTTGCAACCGCTCCTCCATCTCGTCCACCTCTGCTCTTGCATTCCACTTTCGACTTCCCTTCTTCTCTGGGAGAGCATTCTTTACCACTGCATCACTTGAATCCCGCAACATCATGAACTCCCGCACCCTCACCACCTTAAACTCCTCGGTTAATGATGTCAAGGGAAACTGGAGTTTTCCACCCTGACCATAAAAGGCAATGTTCGTCAAACAGCGTGGCACTCCC